>NW_022589827.1:476181-550031 GCF_004348235.1 Phoca vitulina | reverse complement strand
AGGACACTATATCGTTCTTAAAGGGTCTATCCAACAAGAAGATCTAAAAATTGTAAATATCTATGCCCCCAACAAGGGAGAAGCCATCTACATAAGCCAACTGTTCACCAAAATAAAGAGTCATATTGGTAACAATACGTTAATTGTAGGAGACCTCAATACTCCACTCTCAGCAATGGACAGATCATCTAAGCAGAAAATCAACAAGGAAACTAGAGCTTTGAATGATACATTGGACCAGATAGACCTCATAGATATTTACAGAACATTCCACCCTAAAACAACAGAATACTCATTCTTCTCGAGCGCACATGGAACTTTCTCCAGAGCAGACCACATACCGGGTCACAAATCAGGTCTCAACCAATACCAAAAGATTGAGATTTTTCCCTGCATATTCTCAGACCCCAGTGCTCTAAAACTGGAACTCAATCACAAGAAAAAATTTGGCAGAAATTCAAAAGCTAAAGACCACTCTGCTCAAGAATGTTTGAGTCAACCAGGAAATCAAAGAAGAACTGAAACAATTCATGGAAATCATTGAGAACGAAAACACATCGGTCCAAAACCTATGGGATACTGCAAAGGCGGTGCTAAGGGGGAAATCCATAGCCATCCAAGCCTCACTCAAAAAAAAGAAAAATCCCAAATTCACCAACTAACTCTACACCTTAAAGAACTAGAGAAAAAGCAACAAACGATGCCTAAGCCATGCATTAGAAGAGAAATAATTAAAATTAGAGCAGAGATCAATGAATTAGAAACCAGAAGCACAATAGATCAGATCAACGAAACTAGAAGTTGGTTCTTTGAAAGAATTAATAAGATTGATAAACCACTGGCCAGACTTATCCAAAAGAAAAGAGAAAGGACCCAAATTAATAAAATTATGAATGAAAGGGGAGAGATCACAACTAACACCAAGGCAATAGAAACAATTATTAGAAATTATTATCAACAACTCTATGCCAATAAACTGAGCAATCTGGAGGAAATGGAGGCCTTCCTGGAAACCTATAAGCTGCCAAGACCGAAACAGGAAGAAATTGACAACCTGAATAGGCCAATAACCAGTAACGAGATTGAAGCAGTGATCCAAAACATCCCAAAAAACAAGAGTCCAGGGCCTGATGGATTCCCTGGGGAATTCTACCAAACATTCAAAGAAGAAATAATACCTATTCTACTGAAGCTGTTTGAAAAAATAGAAACAGAAGGAAAACTTCCAAAGTCATTCTATGAGGCCAGCATTACCTTAATCCCCAAACCAGGCAAAGACCCCATCCAAAAGGAGAATTTCAGACTGATATCCCTGATGAATATGGATTCCAAAATCCTCAACACAATCCTAGCTAATAGGATCCAACAATACATTCAAAGGATCATCCACCGCGACCAAATGGGATTTATCCCCGGGATGCAAGGGTGGTTCAACATTCGCAAATCAATCAGTGTGATAGAACACATTAATAAGAGGAGGGAGAAGAACCATACGATCCTCTCAATTGATGCAGAAAAAGCATTTGACAAAATACAACATCCTTTCCTGATTAAAACTCTCCAGAGTATAGGGATGGAGGGAACATTCCTTAAGCTCATAAAATCCATCTATGAAAAACTCACAGCGAATATCATCCTCAATGGGGAAAAGCTGAGAGCCTTTCCCTTAAGATCAGGAACACGTCAAGGGTGCCCACTCTCACCCCTGTTGTTCAACATAGTACTAGAAGTCCTAGCAACAGCAATCAGACAACAAAAAGTAATAAAAGGTATTCAAATTGGCAAAGAAGAAGTCAAACTCTCTCTTTTCGCAGACGACATGATACTTTATGTGGAAAACCCAAAAGACTGCACCCCCAAATTACTAGAACTCATCCAGCAATTCAGTAATGTGGCAGGATACAAAATCAATGCACAGAAATCAGTTGCTTTCTTATACACTAACAACGCAACTGTAGAAAGAGAAATTAAAGAAACGATTCCATTTTCAATAGGACCAAAAACCATAAGATACCTCGGAATAAACCCAACCAAAGAGGTAAAGGATCTATACTCTAGGAACTACAAAACACTCATGAAAGAAATGGAAGAAGACACAAAAAGATGGAAAAATATTCCATGCTCATGGTTCGGAAGAATAAACATTGTTAAAATGTCTATGCTACCCAGAGTAATCTATACCTTCAATGCCATCCCGATCAAAATTCCAATGACATTTTTCAAAGTGCTGGAACAAACAATCCTTAAATTTGTATGGAATCAGAAAAGACCCTGAATCGCCAAGGAAATGTGGAAAAAGAAAAAACAAAGCTGGGGGCATCATGTTTCCCAATTTCAAGCTATATTACAAAGCTGTGATCACCAAGACAACATTGTACTGGCACAAAAACAGACATATAGACCAATGGAACAGAACAGAAAACCCAGATATGGACCCTCAACTCTATGGTCAAATAATCTTTGACAAAGCAGGAAAAAACATGCAATGGAAAAAAGACAGTCTCTTCAATTAATGGTGCTGGGAAAATTGGACAGCCACATGCAGATGAATGAAAGTCGACCATTCTCTAACACCATTCACAAAGATAAAGTCAAAGTGGATGAAAGACCTCAATGTGAGATAGGAATCCATCCAAATCCTAGAGGAGAACATAGGCAGTAACCTCTTTGACATCGGCCACAGCAACTTCTTCAAAATACCTCTCCAAAAGCTAGTGAAACAAAAGCAAAAATGAACTTTTGGGACTTCATCAAGATCAAAAGCTTCTGCACAGCAAAGGAAACAGTCAACAAAACAAAGAGGCAACCCACAGAATGGGAGAAGATATTTGCAAATGACACTACAAATAAAGGGCTGGTATCCAAGGTGTATAAAGAAGTTCTCAAACTCAACACCCAAAAAGCAAATAATCAAGTCAAAAAGTGGGCAGAAGAGATGAAAACACACTTCTCTGAAGAGGACATAGAAATGGCTAACAGACACATGAAAAAATGTTCATCATCATTAGCCATCAGGGAAATTCAAATCAAAACCACATTGAGATATCACCTTACACCAGTTAGAATGGCAAAAATGGACAGGGCAAGAAACAACAAATGTTGGAGTGGTTGTGGGGAAAGGGGAACCCTCTTACACTGTTGGTGGGAATGCAAGTTGTTAGAAGCACTTCAGAAAACAGTGTGGAGGTTCCTCAAAAATTTAAAAATAGAGCTTCCCTATGACCCAGGAATTGCACTCTTGGGTATTTACCGCAAAGACACAAATTTAGGAAAAGAAGGGCCATATGCACCTCCTTGTTCATAGCAGCAGTGTTCGCAATAAGCGAACTGTGGAAAGAGCTGAGGTGCCCTTCAACAGATGAATGGATAAAGAAGATGTGTTCCATATATACAATGGAATATTACTCAGCCATCAGAAAGGATGAATACACAACTTTTACATCAACATGGATGGGACTGGAGGAGATTATGCTAAGTGAAATAAGTCAAGCAGAGAAAGTCAATTATGATATGGTTTCACTTATTTGTGGAACATAAGGAATAGCATGGAGGACATAAGGAGAAGGTAGGGAAAAATGGGGTGGGAATTGGAGGGAGAGATTTACCATGAGAGACTATGAACTCTGAGAAACAAACAGGGTTTTATAGGGGAGGGGGTAGGGGGGATTGGTTAGCCCGGTTATGGGTATTAAGAGGGCACGTACTGCATGGAGCACTGGGTGTTATATGAAAACAATGGATCGTGGATCACCACATCAAAAACTAGTGATGTATTGTATGGTGACTAACATAACATAATAAAATTAAAAAAAAAAATGATCTTCTCAAACTCAACACTCAAAAAACAAATATTCCAGTCAAAAAATAGGCAGAAGACATGAACAGAATCTCATCTTAGATACAATAGTACTATATTGGAAAAGATGTCATCTAGGTTTTTCATAGTTAGAGAGAATTCAATGCTTGACTTTAAAGCTTCAAAGAAGAGGCTCTCTATTTAGGGACTAATGCAGCTGGTGGTGACTTTGAGGCCAATGTTAACTTACCATTCTGAAAATCCTAGGCCCCTTAAGAATTATGCTAAATCTTCTCTTCCTGTGCTCTATAAATGGAACAACAAAATCCAGATGACAGCACATCTATTAACAACATGGCTTATTTTTAAAGACTTTTATTTATTTGAGAGAGAGCAAAAGAGAGAGA
Source organism: Phoca vitulina (assembly GCF_004348235.1). Lineage (NCBI taxonomy): Eukaryota > Metazoa > Chordata > Mammalia > Carnivora > Phocidae > Phoca > Phoca vitulina. Next base: position 545,828 of record NW_022589827.1, on the reverse strand, counting down.
GAGAGAGAGAGCATGAGCAGGGGGAGGGGCAGAAGGAGAGGGGAAGCAGACTCTCCACTGGGCTGGGAACACATGCAGGGCTAGATCCCAGGACCCTGGGATCATGACCCAAGCCAAAGGCAGACACCTAACTGACTGAGCCACCCAGGTGCCCCCAACATGGCTTATTAAATAGTTTAAGCCCACTGTTGAGATTTCCTGCTCAGAATAAAAAATTTCTTTCAAGGGTCACCTGGGTGGCTCAGTTGGCTAAGTGTCCAACTCTTGATTTCAGCTCAGGTCATGATCTCAGGGTTGTGGGATCAAGGCCCACATCAGGCCCCACACTCAGAGCGTAGTCTGCTTGTCCCTCTCCCTCTCCCTCCCCCCGCATTTGTTCTCTCTCTCTCTCCCAAATAAATAAATAAATAAATAAATAAATAAATAAATAAGTCTTTAAAAAAAAGTCCTTTCAGGGGTGTCTGGGTGGCTCAGTCAGTTAAGCATCTGCCTTTGGCTCAGGTCATGATCTTAGGGCCCTGGGATCAAACCCCACATCAGGCTCCCTGCTCAGCCGAGAGCCTGCTTCTCCCTCTCCCTTTGCTGCTGCCCCTGCTTGTGCTCTCGCTCTCTCTTTCTCTCTCAAATAAATAAAATCTTTAAAAAATGAAAAATCCTTCCAAAATATTACCAGTCACTGACAATACACCTGGTCACCCCAGAGCTCTGATGGAGATGTACCATGAGAGTAATATTGTTTTTATGTCTACAAACATAATATCCATTCTGCAGCCCATCAATGAGAGAGTAATTTCAATTTTAAGCCTTATTATTTAAAAAATATATTTTTAAAAGAAAAGATATATATTTTGTAAGGCCATAGGTGCCATAAATAGTGATTCCTCTGATGGATCTGGGCAAAGGAACTTGAAAACTTTTTGGAAAAGATTCATCTTTCTGTATGTCATTAAAAACTTCGTGATTCATAGAAAGAGGTCAATATATCAGCATTTAAAAGAATTTGGAAGAAGTTGATTACAACCCTCATGGATAACTTTGAGGAGTTTTAGACCAGTGGAGGAAGTAACTGTTGATTTGGTAAAAAGAGAACTAGAATTGGAAGTGGAACCTGCAGATGTGACTGAATTCCTGCAAACACATGATAAAATTTAAATGGATGAGGAGTTACGTTATATGTATGAGCCAACAAAGTGGTTTCTTGAGATGGATTCTACTCCTGGTGAAGAGGCTATGAAGACTGTTGAAATGATGAAAAAGGATTTAGAATGTTGCACAGACTTAGTTGATAAAGCAGCAGCAGGGTTTGAGAGGACTGACTCCAATTTTGAAGGAAGTTCTACTGTAAGTAAAGTGCAGATAAATTGTTAGTGAAAGGAAGAGTTGATCAGTACTGCAAACTTTATTGTCTTATTTTTAGAAATTGCCACTTCCAACCCAACCTTCAGCTATCAGTACCCTGATCAGTCAGCAGCCATCAACATTGAAGAAAGACCCTCTGCCAGCAAAAAGATTACAAACTCAGATGATTGTTAGCATTTTTAAAAGACATACTGCTATTGCACACTCAATAGACTATAGTATAGTGTAAACATAACTTTTCTATGCCCTGGGAAAACAAATAACTCACTTGACTTACTTTACTGTGTGTTTACTTTATTGGTATGGTCTGGAACTGGCCATCCCAATATGTCCAAGTTACGCCTATAGATTTAATTATTCTAAGTCAGCAGGGAGGCTTATCCCAATAAGTGGGATCTCCTGGGCATGAGGGACCCTGGAAATATACAGAGGATATATAACAAATTCTTAGGGAGTTGGAAATGAGATAGGCCATCTATGCCCCTGCTTTTGAAAGCCTTTATTAAGCCACATTTACTACAGTAACATAAGCCAAGATACTCCATTCTGCCTCCAGTATCTGGTATGGGACAATGATAACTATGCTGAGTTCAGTCATGGTACAAAACATTTATGATGTTGGCCAGTCCATTGTTAATCTGGGGAAACTGGCAAATTCCAGGTTAAAGGCTGTGAGAAAGACCTTTAGAACAGACATTTTAGTTAATCATAGAGAGGAGGCCACATTGAAAAGGGTAGGTGGGGTGAAGATGTGGTCAGAACCAAGCTCCCAGTGAGAATAAGCACAAACAGGAGGGACACCACAAGAATGGAGAAGGGAGAGAAGAGACCCCACACCAAGTACTCCAGATACAGGAGACCTGCCCTGAGAAGACATGTCCCCATAACATTTGACTTTGAATACCAGTGGGGCTTAGCTTTGCAAGTTTTTGTAATCAGTGGTACTTAATTCCAGGTATGTTAAAAATCAATGGGCTTTGCTCTTGGATAGCTGGAGTGTAACAGGAATCTCAGCCCCTGCCCATAAGAAGACAACATAATATCCCTGCCAAGATAAAGCACTGAAGTAGCAGTTTAAAAAGTGCCTGGGTTATATGTGAAGATTTATTTACTAATCTCAGAACATGTGCCAGAGGGGGCAGGGATCTTCAGGGGTCTTCTCAAAGAAGAAATGAGCTGGCAGGTGCCATGTGTCTCCTCCCCCCATCATAGATATCTGGAGACTTGCATTAATCAGCAGGAACATCCTCCACCAATGTTGCTAACACCACATGCTCCACTCCCACATCTTCCTGTGGATCTGCCCATCCAATTGGCTCCACTCAGCAAATGTCCCTCCAAAGTGGCACCTGCCACCTCATATCTTGCAAGCAGCCCTGGCAAGAACTGGTGCCACTCCTGGGCACCTGGGTGGCCCAGTCGTTAAGCGTCTGCCTTCGGCTCAGGTCATGATCCCAGGGTCCTGGGATCAAGCCCTGCATTGGGCTCCCTGCTCGGCGGGAAGCCTGCTTCTCCCTCTCCCACTCCCCCTGCTTGTGTTCCCTCTCTCGCTGTGTCTCTCTTTGTCAAATAAATAAATAAAATCTTAAAAAATAAAAGAACTGGTGCTACTTCAAAATGACCCCTGCTCTGGGGACAGGAGAAAACAATCACACACAACAGTTCAATTGAGGCCCCAGAAAATGGCCTGGGGGCAGATATCTGATCTGACTGCTGGCCTCACCCTCTAGCAAAAGTGTCTTAGGGGTCAGCAAGGGAGCCCTGCAGTTTGGGGTCACTGCATCCCTGGCAGACAGATTGGGGTCAGGCATCTGATCTGTCAGCCCTGCACATCAATAAAAGATTCTCAGGGGACAAAGCAGGGACAGAACTTTGCAGGTTGGTGCTACTGCAGCTCCAATAGATGGACTGGGAGCAGGCATCTGGTTTGAAGGCCAGCCCTGACTACCACCAAAAGCCTCTTAGGAGGGCAATTTAGGGAGAGCACCCTTAAGCTCAGTGTGACTGATGACCCACCAAATGGGCTGAGAGCAAACATCTGGTCTGAATGCTGACACAACCAAACTACAAGCCCACAGCAGCCCCAGATTTGAACATTAAGAGCACAAGGAGCAAACCCAGCCCACAAAAGGCAAAGTAGGCCATTGCAGTTGACTGCGCTGAAGACAGATGAGGTTTGGACAGGAGAGAAGGACACCCCTGAAGTGCCTGGTTCAGGAAATACTGCCCTATGGGGCAACTATCAACTTAATATAGACTGCTATATGCATGAGATGTTATATGTGAGCCTAACGGTAGCCACAAATCAAAAGCCTATAGTAGATATGCAAAAAATAAAGAGAAAGAAATCCATGAATATCACTAAAAAATTCCATCTAACCACAAAGGAGACAGCAAAAGAACGGAACAAAGAACTACAAAAACAACCATAACACAAGTAACAAAATGGCAATAAATACATACTTATCAATAATTACTTAGAAAGTAAATGGTCAAAATGCTCCAATCAAAATACATAGGGTGACTAAATGGATAAGAAAGCTATTCAGTGGGTAACTGAACATAATAAAAAAGAAAGAAAGAAAGAAAGAAAGAAAGAAAGAAAGAAAGAAAGAAAGAAAGAAAGAAAAAGAAAAGAAAAAAAAGAATCAACATCTTTAAAAGGACGTTTTAATGGCTTATCAGTGCTTTTGATCAATGCAATTAGGTTTTTTGTGACACTGGCTGATTAGTAAAAAATAAAGAGTCATGAAATGATGTACATAAATAAGTATTCTCTGACAAATACAGTTAATGGACTGGATGCTATGAGAATTAGAGAAGATTCTTCCCCCAAATATGTGTCTACATTACCTAAATCCATACATATCGAAGCTAGAATTGATTCCATAATTGCTAACGTTTTGATGTGACTTGTATCACATGTTTACAGAGCTACTTTATGACATTTCTACAGAAGTAATTTAATAGAATATCATTTGCAATCATGCTGGAGACAGTTATGTTATACCTCTGTTACATGAAGTTATACATAAATTTATGATATAGAAAGGAAAGGATAACATAGACTTATAAATCAATCCCAAAATTCAATAACCCAGAAATATCTCTTTATGATAATGTAAGAAAGTGAGATATAAGTCCTTTACCAATTTTGTTAGAAGGCAAGAGAAGCACTTGTCATATTATTATCTATTTTAATAAAATAACTTCCTAAAAATAATAAAATTAGTACTATTACAAGGATTTATTGTGTTACAGAAAAGGGGTGCAGAGCTTGAGCCAATTTAGAGATTATAATTCCAGCATCTACCAACTGAGGTTAGAAACTTTACAGATAAAAAAAAAAAAAAAAGAAAGAAACTTTACAGATACTACTTCTAAGGTTGACAACATGAGTGGATAAAAAAGGAATAAATATTCCCATGAAAAAAAAAGAAAGAAAAGAAAGCAAGACCCGACAAGGACAAGCTAAGATGGCAGCATAGTAGGAGGACCATAAGCTTGTTTAGTCCCTTGAACACAACTATATAACAATCAAATCATTCTGAATACCCAAGAAATCAACCTGAGGACTGATAGAACAAACTCCACTACAGAGGGAGAGAAGAGGCTACATCAACAAAGGTAGGAAGTGCAGAAATGGGGTTTGAGAGAAAAATGGATTGCAGGTGCTGGGGAGGGAAGGGAGACATGGTTGCAGAGAAAGGGAAGAGAGAGAGGAGCACAGAGAGGAAGACACAAGAAAAATGATTCCTCAAAGCCATTGACTGGGAAAAAGGTTGATTTTCCTGAGTTTTTGCAATCAAGGAGCTTGAAGACATTTTAAAGGTTAGCAGGCTTGGCTGGCATAGAGCCCTGAGGGCATTGCCCTATTCCTGGAGAGAAGGCAGGCAAATAACCTGGGGGCTGATGGCATGGAAATAGTGAACTGAGCAACCCCTGGGGCACACAGAGGGGAGATTTTTCTCTCTTCTTGAAGCCATCCCAGAGAGGTAGTATTCACAGGGGATGCTCTCCAGGAACAAAGGAGCCAGCAGGCACCATTTCCCTCCCATGCCCCACAGTATAAAAGCCGAGCCACCTGTGGAGGGTGGTTCCACCCCAACCCTAGCTGCCTAGCTTGCTTGCTCCAAGACACAGGCCCTTGCACTCTGGTGCAACTGACTTTCTTGGTCAAACATCCCTCAGTCCCAGCATGGTGAGAACCTCCCACAGAAAAACAACACAGGCCCCTGCCCACACCATGTCCTTAACCCTGGAGTTTTAAAGTCAGCAGGCATGGCTGGGAAGGAGCCTGGAGAGCACTGCACTGCTCCTAGAGAGAAAGCAGGCAAAGAACCATGAGGGAGGCAGCATGGAAACAGTGATCTGAAAAACACCTGAGACACAAAGGAAGGGGATTATTTGCTCTTCTCCGAGTGCTTCCATGAGAAGAGCAAGCACAGAGAACTCTCTGCAGGGACAAAGGAGCTGGCTGGCACTATTTACCTCCACTGACCCTTAGCATAAACACAGAACCACCTGCAGTAAACACTGCATGACCTACAATGGCTGCCTAACCTGCTTACATCAGGTCCCACAATCCTGTGCTCTGCTATCACTGCCTTTATTGGTCAAGTTTGTCACAGTCTCAGCAGCAGGACCCTTCCCTGGAAGAATAGCAGAAACTCCTACCCACACCACATTCCCCGACAAGAGAGTTCAGCAAGCCTTCAGTTATAGTGAATTTAGTATCAGGGATGTATGTATGTATGTATGTATGTGTATGTATTTTTCATTGTTTTTCAAATTTTTATTTAAATTCCTGTTAGTTAACATACAGTGCAATATTGGTTTCAGGAGAATTCAGTGATTCATCACTTACATACAACACCCAGTGCTCATCATAACAAGTGTCCTCCTCAATACCCATCAACCATCTAGCCCATCCCCACCCACTTCCCTCCATCAACCCTGAGTTTGTTTTCTATCTTTAAGAGAATCTTATGGTTTGTTTCCCTCTCTTTTATTTTCCCCCTCCCATATGTTCATCTGCTTTGTTTCTTAAACTCCACATAGGAGTGAAATCATGTGGTATTTGTCTTTCTCTGACTTTTTAATTAACATAATATATTCTAGCTCCATCCACATTGTTGCAAATGGCGAATTTCATTCTTTTTGATAGCAGAGTAATATTCCACTTATCAGTCAATAAACATTTGGGCTCTCTCCGTAGTTTGGCTATTGTTGATAATGGTGCTATACAATCAGGGTGCCTGTGCCCCTTTGATTCAGTATGTTTACATCTTTGGGTAAATACCTAGTAGTGCAATTGCTGGATCCCAGGGTAGTTCTATTTTTAACTGTTTGAGGACCTTCCATACTGTTTTCCAGAGTGGCTGCACCAGTTTGCATTTCTACCGACAGTGCAAGAGGGTTCCCCTTTCTCCACATCCTCACCAATATCTCTTGTTTCTTGTGTTAATTTTAGCTGTTCTGACAGGTGTGAGGTGGTATCTCATCATGGTTTTGATTTGTATTTTACTGATGATGAGTGATGTTGAGCTTTTCATGTGTTGTTAGTCATCTGGATGTCTTCTTTGGAGAAATGTCTGTTCATATCTTCTGTCCATTTCTTAACTGGATTATTTGTTTCTGGGGTGTTCAGTTTGATAAGTTCTTTACAGATTTTGGATATTAGCCCTTTATCTGATATATATTTGCAAATTTTTCCTCCCATCCCATTCATTTCCTTTTAGTTTTATTGATTGTTTTCATCACTGTGCAGAAGGCGTTTAGCTGGATGAAGTCCCAATAGTTCATGTTTTGCTTTTGTTTCCCTTGCCTCTGGAGACATGTCCAATAAGAAGTTGCTACAGCAGAGGTAAAAGAGATTTCTGCCTGTGTTCTCCTCTAGGATTTTGATGGTTTCCTGTCTCACGTTTAGGTCTTTCATCCATTTTGAATTTGTTTTTGTGTATGGTGTAAAAAAGTGGTCCAGTTTTAATCTGCATGTTGCCGTCCAGTTTTCCAAAAACCATTTTGTTGAAGAGACTATCTTTTTACCAATGGATAGTCTTTCCTGCTTTGTCAAAGATTTGTTGACCATATAATTGAGGGCCCATTTCTGGGTTTTCTGTTTGGTTCCATTGATCTATGTGTCTCTTTATGTGCTAGTACCAAACTGTCTTAATGATTATAACTTTGTAATACATCTTGAAGTCCAGAATTATGATGCTTCCAGTTTTAGCTTTTTTTTTTTTCAACATTACTTTGGCTATTCAGGTTTTTTTCTGATTCCATACAAATTTTTGAATTGTTTGTTCTACCTCTGTGAAAAATGCTGGTGTTATTTTGATTGGGATTGCATTGAATGTGTAAAATGCTTTAGACAGTATAAGCATTTAAAAAATATTTGTTCTTCCAATCCATGAGCATGGAATGTTTTTTCCATTCCTTTGTGTCTTCCTCAATTTCTTTCATAAGTGTTCTATATTTTTCAGAGTAAAGATCTTTTACATCTTTGCTTAGGTTTTTTCTTAGGTATTTTCTGGTATTTGGTGCAATTGTGAATGAGTTTGATTCTTTGATTTCTCTTTATGCTGCTTCATTGTTAGTGTATAGAAATGTAACAGACTTCTGTGCATTGATTTTATCTCCTGTCACATTGCTGAATTCCTGTACCAGTTCTATTAATTTTTTAGTGGATTCTTTCAGGTTTTCTACATAGAGTATCATGTCATCTGTGAAGAGTGAAGGTTTGACTTCTTCCTTGCTGATTTGGATGCCTTTTATTTCTTTTTGTTTTCTGATAGCAGAGCCTGGGACTTCTGGTATTATGTTGAACAACTGTCATAAGAGTGGACATCCCTCTCTTGTTCCTGACTTTAGGGGGAAAGCCATCAGCTTTTCCCTGTAGAGGATGATATTAGCTGTGGGCTTTCATATATGGCCTTTATGATATTGAGGTATGTTTCTTCTAACCCTACTTAATGAGGGTTTGTGTCAAGAAAGGATGCTTTATTTTGTCAAATGCTTTTTCTGCATCTATTGACAGGATCATATGGTTCTGATCCTTTCTTTTATTAATGTGGTATATAACGTTGATTAATCTGTGGATATTGAACCACGCCTACAGCATAGGAATGAATCCCACTTGATCATCATGAATAATCCCTTTAATGTACTGTTTGATTCAATTAGCTAGTACCTTCTTGAGAATTTTTGCATCCATATTCATCAGGGATATTGGTCTGTAATTATGTTTAGTGGGAACTTTGGTTTTAAAAGCAAGGTAATTTTGGCCTCATAGAATGAGTTTTGAAGTTTTCCTCACATTTCTTTTTTATTATTATTATGTTACGTTAATCCCCATACATCACATTATCAGTTTTTGATGTAGTGTTCCATGATTCATTGTTTGCATATAACACCCAGTGCTCCATGCAGAACATGCCCTCTTTAATACCCATCACCAGGCTAACCCATCCTCCCACCCCCCTCCCCTCTAGAATCCTCAGTTTCTTTCTCAGAGTCCATTGTCTCTCATGGTTTGTCTCCCCTTCTGATTTTCCCCCCTTCATTCTTCACCTCCTGCTATCTTCTTCTTCTTCTTCTTTTTTTTTTTTTAACATATAATGTATTATTTGCTTCAGAGGTACAGACCTGTGATTAAATAGTCTTGCACACTTCACAGAGCTCACCATAGCACATACCCTCCCCAATGTCTATCACCCAGTTACCCCATCCCTACCACCCCCTACGACTCCAGCAACCCTCTGTTTGTTTCCTGAGATTAAAAATTCCTCATATCAGTGGGGTCATATGATATATGTCTTTCTCTGATTGACTTATTTCGCTCAGCATAATACCCTCCAGTTCCATCCACGTCATTGCAAATGGCAAGATTTCATTCCTTTTGATGGCTGCATAATATTCCATTGTGTATATATACCACATCTTCTTTATCCATTCATCTGTCAATGGACATCTTGGCTCTTTCCAGTTTGGCTATTGTGGATATTGCTGCTATAAACATCAGGGTGCATGTACCCCTTCAGATCCCTACATTTGTATCTTTGGGGTAAATACCCAGTAGTACAATTGCTAGATCATATGGTAGCTCTAGTTTCAACTTTTTGAAGAACTTCATACTGTTTTCCAGAGTGGCTGACCAGCTTGCATTCCCACCAACAGTGTAGGAGGGTTCCCCTTTCTCCACATCCCCGCCAACATCTGTCATTTCCTGACTTGTTAATTTTAGCCATTCTGACTGGTGTGAGGTTATACCTCATTGAGGTTTTGATTTGGACTTCCCTGATGCCAAGTGATGTAGAGCACTTTTTCATGTGTCTGTTGGCTGTTTGGATGTCTTCTTTGGAAAAATGTCTGTTCATGTCCTCTGCCCATTTCTTGATTGGATCAAGAAATCCAATGAGAGACAATGGACTCTGAGGACAAACCATGAGAGACAATGGACTCTGAGAAAGAAACTGAGGATTCTAGAGGGGAGGGGGGTGGGAGGATGGGTTAGCCTGGTGATGGGTATTCTTTGAGTGTTGAGTTTAAGAAGTTCTTTATAGATTTTGGATACTAGCCCTTTATCTGATATGTCATTTGCAAATATCTTCTCCCATTCTGTCGGTTGTCTTTTGGTTTTGTTGACTCTTTTTTTTGCTGTACAAAAGCTTTTTATTTTGAGGAGGTCCCAATAGTTCATTTTTGCCCTTGCTTCCCTTGCCTTTGGCGATGTTTCTAGGAAGAAGTTGCTGTGGCTGAGGTTGAAGAGGTTGCTGGCTGTGTTCTCCTTTAGGATGTTGATGGACTCCTGTCTCACATTTAGGTCTTTCAACCATTTGGAGTCTATTTTTGTGTGTGGTGTAAGGAAACGGTCCAGTTTCATTCTTCTGCACGAGGCTGTCCAATTTTCCCAACACCATTTGTTGAAGAGAATGTCTTTTTTCCATTGGACATTCTTTCCTGCTTTGTCGAAGATGAGTTGACCATAGAGTTGAGGGTCCATTTCTGGGCTCTATTCTGTTCCATTGATCTATGTGTCTGTTTTGTGCCAGTACCATACTGTCTTGATGATGACAGCTTTGTAATAGAGCTTGAAGTCTGGAATTGTGATGCCACCAGCTTTGCTTGTCTTTTTCAACATTCCTCTGGCTATTCGACGTCTTTTCTGGTTCCATACAAATTTTAGGATTATTTGTTCCATTTCTTTGAAAAAAGTGGATGGTATTTTGATGGGGATTGCATTGAATGTGTAGATTGCTCTAGGTAGCATTGATATCTTCACAATATTTTTTCTTCCAATCCATGAGCGTGGAACATTTTTCCATTTCTTTGTGTCGTCCTCAATTTCTTTCATGAGTAATTTATAGTTTTCTGAGTACAGATTCATTTCCTCTTTAATTAGATTTATTCTTAGGTATCTTATGGTTTTGGGTGCAATTGTAAATGGGATCGACTCCTTAATTTTTCTTTCTTCTGTCTTGTTGTTGGTGTATAGGAATGTCACTGATTTCTGTGCATTGATTTTCTATCCTGCCACTTTACTGAATTTCTGTAGGAGCTCTAGCAGTTTTGTTGTGGAGTCTTTTGGGTTTTCCACATAAAGTATCATATCATCTGCAAAGAGTGAGAGTTTGACTTCTTTGCCAATTCGGATGCCTTTTATTTCTCTCTTTTGTCTGATTGCTGTGGCTAGGACTTCTAATACAATGTTGAATAGCAGTGGTGATAGGGGACATCCCTGCCATGTTCCTGACCTTAGGGGGAAAGCTCTCAGTTTTTCCCCATTGAGAATGATATTCGCTGTGGGTTTTTCATAGATGGCTTTTATGATACTGAGGTATGTACCCTCTATCCCTATACTCTGAAGAGTTTTGATCAAGAAAGGATGCTGTACTTTGTCAAATGCTTTTTCTGCATCTATTGAGAGGATCATACGGTCCTTGTTCTTTCTTTTATTAATGTATTGTATCACACTGATGGATTTGCGGATGTTGAACCTACCTTGCAGCCCAGGGATAAATCCCACTTGGTCATGGTGAATAATCCTTTTTATTTTTTTTTTTTGTAGTTTTTAATTTTATTATGTTATGTTAGTCACCATACAATACATCATTAGTTTTTGATGTAGTGATCCATGATCCATTGTTTTCGTATAACACCCCGTGCTCCATGCAGTACGTGCCCTCCTTAATACCCATCACCGGGCTAACCAATCCCCCCTCCCCCGGCCCCTCTAAGAAACCCTGTTTCTTTCTCAGGTCCATAGTCTCTCATGGTTCATCTCTCTCTCCAATTTCCCCCGCCTAATTTTCCCTTCCTTCTCCTAATGTCCTCCATGTTATTCCTTATGTTCCACAAATAAGGGAAATCATATGATAATTGACTTTCTCTGCTTGACTTATTTCACTTAGCATAATCTCCTCCAGTCCCATCCATGTTGATGTAAAAGTTGGGTATTCATCTTTTCTGATGGCTGAGTAATATTCCATTGTATATATGGACCACATCTTCTTTATCCATTCATCTGTTGAAGGGCATCTCGGCTCTTTCCACAGTTTGGCTATTGCAGACATTGCTGCTATGAACATTGGGGTGCATATGGCCCTTCTTTTCACTACATCTGTGTCTTTGGGGTCAATACCCAGGAGTGCAATTGCTGGGTCACAGGGTAGCTCTATTTTTACATTTTTGAGGAACCTCCACACTGTTTTCCAAAGTGGCTGTACCAACTTGCATTCCCACCAATAGTGTAAGAGGGTTCCCCTTTCTCCACAACCTCTCCAACATTTGTTGTTTCTTTCCCTGTCCATTTTTGCCATTCTAACTGGTGTAAGTTGGTATCGCAGGGTGGTTTTGATTTGGATTTCCCTGATGGCTAAAGATGATGAATATTTTTTCATGTGTCTGTTAGTCATTTGTATGTCTTCTTCAGAGAAGTGTCTGTTCATCTCTTCTGCCCACTTTTTGACTTGATATTTGTCTTTTGGGTGTTGAGTTTGAGAAGTTTTTTATAGATCTTGGATACCAGCCCTTTATCTGCAGTGTCATTTGCAAATATCTTCTCCCATTCTGTGGGTTGCCTCTTTGTTTTGTTGACTGTTTCCTTTGCTGTGCAGAAGCTTTTTATCTTGATGAAGTCCCAAAAGTTCATTTTTGCTTTTGTTTCACTAGCTTTTGGAGATGTATCTTGAAAGAAGTTGCCGTGGGTGATGTCAAAGAGGTTACTGCCTATGTTCTCCTCTAGGATTTGGATGGATTCCTGACTCACATTGAGGTCTTTCATCCACTTTGACTTTATCTTTGTGAATGGTGTTAGAGAATGGTCGAGTTTCATTCTTCTGCATGTGGCTGTCCAATTTTCCCAGCACCATTTATTGAAGAGAGTGTCTTTTTTCCATTGCATGTTTTTTCCTGTTTTGTCAAAGATTATTTGACCATAGAGTTGAGGGTCCATATCTGGGTTCTCTATTCTGTTCCATTTGTCTGTATGTCTGTTTTTGTGCCAGTACCATGCTGTTTTGGTGATCACTACTTTGTAATATAGCTTGAAATCGGGCAGCGTGATGCCCCCAGCTTTGTTTTTCTTTTTCAATATCTCCTTGGCGATTTGGGGTCTTTTCTGATTCCATACAAATTTTAGGATTGTTTTTTCCAGCACTTTGTAAAATGTCATTGGAATTTTGATTGGGATGGCATTGAAGGTATAGATTGCTCTGACTAGCATAGACATTTTAACAATGTTTATTCTTCCGATCCATGAGCATGGAATATTTTTCCATCTTTTTGTGTCTTCTTCCATTTATTTCATGAGTGTTTTGTAGTTCCTAGAGTACAGATCCTTTACCTCTTTGGTTAGGTTTATTCCGAGGTATCTTATGGTTTTTGGTGCTATTGTAAATGGAATGGTTTCTTTAATTTCTCTTTCTACTGTTGCGTTGTTAGTGTATAAGAAAGCAACTGATTTCTGTGCATTGATTTTGTATCGTGCCACATTACTGAATTGCGGGATGAGTGCTAGTAATTTGGGGGTGGAGTCCTTTGGTTTTTCCACATAAAGTATCATGTCGTCTGCAAAAAGAGAGAGTTTGACTTCTTCTTTGCCAATTTGAATACCTTTTATTTCTTTTTGTTGTCTGATTGCTGTTGCTAAGACTTCTAGTACTATGTTGAACAACAGTGGTGAGAGTGGGCACCCTTGACGTGTTCCTGATCGTAAGGAAAAGGCTCTCAGCTTTTCCTCATTGAGGATGATATTCGCCGTGGGTTTTTCATAGATGGATTTTATGAGCTTGAGGAATGTTCCCTCTATCCCTATACTCTGGAGAGTTTTAATCAGGAAAGGATGCTGTATTTTGTCAAATGCTTTTTCTGCATCAATTGTGAGGACCATATGGTTCTTCTCCCTCCTCTTATTAATGTGTTCTATCACATTGATTGATTTGCGAATGTTGAACCACCCTTGCATCCCTGGGATAAATCCCACTTGGTCGTGGTGGATGATCCTTTTGATGTATTGTTGGATCCTATTAGCTAGGATTTTGATGAGGATTTTGGAATCCATATTCATCAGGGATATCGGTCTGAAATTCTCCTTTTTGATGTGGTCTTTGCCTGGTTTGGGGATTAAGGTAATGCTGGCCTCATAGAATGAGTTTGAAATTTTTCCTTCTGTTTCTATTTTTTCAAACAGCTTCAGTAGAATAGGTATTATTTCTTCTTTGAATGTTTGGTAGAATTCCCCAGGGAATCCATCAGGCCCTGGACTCTTGTTTTTTGGGAGGTTTTGGATCACTGCTTCAATCTCGTTACTGGTTATTGGCCTATTCAGGTTGTCAATTTCTTCCTGTTTCAGTCTTGGCAGCTTAGAGGTTTCCAGGAAGGCTTCCATTTCATCCAGATTGCTCAGTTTATTGGCATAGAGTTGTTGATAATAATTTCTAATAATTGTTTCTATTTCCTTGGTGTTAATCGTGATCTCTCCCCTTTCATTCATCATTTTATTAATTTGGGTCCTTTCTCTCTTCTTTTGCATAAGTCTGGCCAGTGGTTTAACAATCTTATTAATTCTTTCAAAGAACCAACTTCTAGTTTCGTTGATCTGATCTACTGTGTTTCTGGTTTCTAATTCATTGATTTCTGCTCTAATTTTAATTATTTCTCTTCTGATGTGTGGCTTAGGCATTGTTTGTTGCTTTTTCTCTAGTTCTTTAAGGTGTAGAGTTAGTTGGTGAATTCGGGATTTTTCTATTTTTTTGAGTGAGGCTTGGATGGCTATGGATTTCCCCCTTAGGACCACCTTTACAATATCCCATAGGTTTTGGACCGATGTGTTTTCGTTCTCATTGATTTCCATGAATTGTTTAAGTTCTTCTTTGATTTCTTGGTTGACCCAAACATTCTTGAGCAGAGTGGTCTTTAGCTTCCAAGTGTTTGAATTTCTGCCAAATTTTTCTTGTGATTGAGTTCCAGTTTTAGAGCATTGTGGTCTGAGAATATGCAGGGAATAATCTCAATCTTTTGGTATCGGTTGAGACCTGATTTGTCACCCAGTATGTGGTCTATTCTGGAGAAAGTTCCATGTGCACTCGAGAAGAATGAGTATTCTGTTGTTTTAGGGTGGAATGTTCTGTAAATGTCTATGAGGTCTATCTGGTCCAATGTATCATTCAAAGCTCTTGTTTCCATGTTGATTTTCTGCTTAGATGATCTGTCCATTGCTGAGAGTGGAGTACTGAGGTCTCCCACAATTAACGTATTGTTATCAATATGACTCTATTTTGGTTAACAGTTGGCTTATGTATATGGCTGCTCCCGTGTTGGGGGCATAGATATTTACAACTGTTAGATCTTCTTGTTGGATAGACCCTTTAAGAATGATATAGTGTCCTTCTGTGTCTCTTATTACAGACTTTAGTGTAAATTCTAATTTGTCTGATATAAGAATTGTTACCCCAGCTTTCTTTTGAGGTCCGCTAGCATGGAAGATAGATCTCCATCCCTTCACTTTCAGTCTGGATGTATCTTTAGGTTCAAAATGAGTCTCTTGTAGACAGCATATGGATGGGTCCTGTCTTTTTATCCAATCTGCAACCCTATGCCGTTTTATGGGAGCGTTTAGGCCATTCACGTTGAGTGATTATTGAAAGATATGAATTAATTGTCATCATGTTGCCTGTGAAGATGTTGTTTTTATAGATTGCCCCTGTAAATTTCTGTTGTAGATCACTCTTGGGGTCTTTCTCCTTTTATAGAACCCCCCTTAATATTTCTTGCAGGGCCGGCTTAGTCGTCACATGTCTTTCAAATTCTGCTGGTCATGGAAGCTCTGCATATCTCCATCCATTCTAAATGAAAGCCTTGCCGGATAAAGTATTCTTGGCTGCATGTTCTTCTCATTTACTACCCTGAATATGTCTTTTTTTTTTTTTTTTTAAAGATTTTATTTATTTATTTGACAGAGAGAGAGAGATAGCGAGAGCAGGAACACAAGCAGGGGGAGTGGGAGAGGGAGAAGCAGGCTTCCTGCCGAGCAGGGAGCCCGATGTGGGACTCGATCCCAGGACCCTGCGATCATGACCTGAGCCGAAGGCAGACGCTTAACGACTGAGCCACCCAGGCGCCCCAACCCTGAATATGTCTTGCCAGGCCTTTCTGTCTTGCCAGGTCTCTGTGGATAGGTCTGACATTATTCTGATGTTCCTCCCTCTGTACGTAAGGAATCTCTTCCCCCTAACTGCCCTTAAGATGGTTTCCTTGGTTCTAAGATTTGCAAGTTTTATTATTACATGCCGTGGTGTTGGCCTGTTTTCCTTGATCTTAGGAGGGGTCCTCTCTGCCTCTAGGACGCGAATGTTTGTTTCATTCCCCAGATTAGGGAAGTTCTCAGCTACGATTTGCTCAAATACATCTTCTAGTCCACTCTCTCTCTCCACTCCCTCCGGGATTCCAATTATTCTGACATTGGAACGCTTCATGGTTTCCCTTATTTCTCTGATTCTATTTTCATGGATTCTGAGTTGTTTTTCCCTGGCCTCCTCTTTTCCCTTTTTATCTATTATATTGTCTTCCAGTTCGCTTTTTCTCTCTTCTGTCTCAGTTACGCTAGCTGTTAGATTATGTAGATTGGATTGGATCTCATTCATAGCATTTTTAAGTTCTGCCAGTTCACCTTTTATTTCTGCCCTTAGAGACTCTATGTTGCCATTAATTGATTTCTCCATTCTAACCATTGTCTTCACAATTGCTAGCCTGAATTCCATCTCTGACATCTTGGTTATATCTGCATCCATTTGTAAATCTGCAGCATAAGTCATAATCTCTGAGTCTTTTCTGTTTTGGGGGCTCCTCCTTCTAGTCATTCTGTTGATGGGTGTTTGAGGGAATGTATCAAGTCGAAATGATTGACTAGAACCCAAGCATGATGCACCTGTTTGCTTGGGACCTTAGGGTTGCTGGCCTCTTGTTTTCCCAGCCTGTCTTCTGGGGGAGGGGCTTGCCGCGCTGTTACTCAGGCAACCCTGTTCGGTCGGAGTTGCCCTTCGCCCTTGTGGCGGGCGATGGGCTCAGTGGGAATCAGTCTTTGGGGCTTTTGTTCTCTGGCGCCTTTCCCTGGCGGCTTTCCGCGTCTCTTCCGTGAGTCAGAGCAGAAGAGACCGTTTCCAACCCTCTGCCTCAGAGCACAGAGTCCTCAGTCTATTCTTCAGTGAGCTCTCCAGGCCACACTGTCTCCGTTTCTGTCTCTGCTGCTATAAACTGCAGTGTCCTGGTTTGTGCGCCCTTCCGCAGTGCTCTCAGTCCTGCCTCCAGGTCGGGGCACGTCTCTCCCCTTTGTGCTTCTAAAACCGGCAGCTGCTCCCATTTCGTGCGCCCGAGACTCCGCCACTTGGGGTTTCCACTCCCGGGGGTTGCAGTTCACCGGCCTGACCCTTGTGCACCGGGTTTCCGTCTCGGAGGCTGCAGTTCACTTGCGCGCGACCGTCACTCTGGTTTCTGTCTGGGGGGCTGCAGTTTGCGTGCGGGCGACCCCGCCGGTCTGGTTTTTCACCCCGGGGGCTGCCCTAAAGTTCTTTCCCGATGCTACCGGTCTGCGAGTCTGTGCCCCGTCCGCAGCGTGTGAGGCTGTCACTCACCGGCGGTGTACGATCCCCACGTTCAGGCACCCTCCCGCCTCCGTTTATCCTCCAATATCTGCCTGCAGAATCACGGCTCTCCACTTCATACCTCAAAACCAACTGCCTGCAATATTCTGTTTGTAGAGATCCAGATCTTCTTACATCTCAGGCTGGTTTCATGGGTGCTCAGAGTGGTCTGGTAGTTATCTAGCTCAATTCCCGGGACCAGTTGAAATAGGGTCCCCTACTCTTCTGCCATCTTCCCCTCCCCCCCCGGTGAATAATCCTTTTAATGTACTGTTGGATCTTATTGGCTAGTATTTTGGTGAGAATTTTTGCATCCGTGTTCATCAAGGATATTGGCCTGTAGTTCTCCTTTTTGATGGGGTCTTTGTCTGGCTTGGGGGTCAAGGTAATGGTGGCCTCATAAAACGAGTTTGGAAGTTTTCCTTCCATTTCTCTTTTTTGGAATAGTTTCAGAAGAATAGGTATTAATTCTTCTTTAAATGTTTGGTAGTTTTTGCATCCATTTCTTCCAGATTATCTGATTTGCTGGCATAGAGTTGCTCATAATATGTTCTTATAATTGTTTGTATTTCTTTGGTGTTGGTTGTGATCTCTCCTTTTTCATTCATGATTTTGTTGATTTAGGTCATTTCTTTTTTCTTTTTGATGAGTCCGGCCATGGGTTTATCAATCTTGTTAATTCTTTCAAAGAACCACCTCCTTGTTTTGTTGATCTGTTTTACTCTTCTTTTGGTTTCTATTTCATTGATTTCTGCTCTGATCTTTATTATTTCTCTTCTCCTGCTGGGTTTAGGCTTTATTTGCTGTTCTCTCCAGCTCCTTTAGTTGTAGTGTTAGGTTGTGTATTTGAGACCTTTCTTGTTTCTTGAGAAACGCTTGTATTGCTATATACTTTCCTCTGATGGCCTTTGCTGTATCCCAAAGATTTTGAACAGTTATGTTTTCATTTTGATTTGTTTTGTGAATTTTTTTAATTTTTCTTTAATTTCCTGGTGGACCCATTCATTCTTGAGTTGGATGCTCTTTAGCCTCCATGTATTTGAGTTCTTTCTGACTTTCCTCTTGTGATTGAGTTCTAGTTTCAAAGCATTGTGGTCTGAAAATATGCAGGGAATGATCCCAATCTTTTGGTACCAGTTGAGACCTGATTTGTGAGCTCTAATATGATCGATTCTGGAGAATGTTCCATGGGCACTAGAGAAAAATGTGCATTCTGTTGCTTTGGGATGGAATGTTCTGAATCGATCTGTGAAGTCCATTTTGCCCAGTGTGTCACTTAAAGTCTTTATTTCCCTGTTGATCTTTTGCTTAGATGATCTGTCCATTTCAGTGAGGGAGCTGTTAAAGTCCCCCACTCTTATTGTATTGTTGTCAATGTGTATCTTTGCTTTTGTTATTAATTGGCTTATATAATTGGCTGTTCCCATATTAGGGGCATAGATATTTATAACTGTTAGATCTTCTTGTTGGATAGTCCCTTTAAGCATGATATAGTGTCCTTCCTCATCTCTTATTACAGTCTTTGGTTTAAAATCCAATTTGTCTGATATAAGGATTGCCACCCAAGCTTTCTTTTGGTGTCTATTAGCATGGTAAATCATTTTCCACCCCTTCACTTTCAATCTGGGGGTGTCTTTGGGTCTAAAATGAGTCTCTTGCAGACAGCATATGGATGGGTCTTGTTTTTTTTATCCAATCTGATAGCCTGTGTGTTTTGATTGGGGCACTTAGCCCATTTACATTCAGGGTTTCTATTGAAAGATATGAATTTAGTGCCATTGTATTGCCTGTAAGGTGACTATTACTGTATATTGTCTGTGTTCCTTTCTGGTCTATGTTGCTTTTAGGCTCTCTCTTTGCTTAGAGAAGCCCTTTCAATATTTCTTGTAGGGCTGGTTTCATGCTTGCAAATTCCTTTAGTTTTTGTTTGTCCTGGAAGCTTTTTATCTCTCCTTCTATTTTCATTGACACCCTAGGTGGATATATTATTCTTGGTTGCATATTTTTCTCATTTAATGCTCTAAATATATCATGCCAGTCCTTTCTGGCCTGCCAAGTCTCTGTGGATAGGTCTGTTGCCAATCTAATGTTTCTACCATTGTAGTTTACAGATCTCTTCTCCCGAGCTTCTTTCAGGATTTTCTCTTTGTCTCTGAGACTCGTAAGTTTTACTCTTAGATGTCGGGGTGTTGACTTATTTTTATTGATTTTGAGAGGGGTTCTCTGTGCCTCCTGGATTTTGATGCCTGTTTCCTTCCCCAAATTAGGGAAGTTCTCTGCTATAATTTGCTCCAATATACCTTTTGCCCCTCTCTGTCTTTCTTCTTCTGGGATCCCAATTATTCTAATATTGTTTCATCTTATGGTATCACTTATCTCTCGAATTCTGCTCTCGTGATCCAGTGGTTGTTTATCTCTCTTTTTCTCAGCTTCTTTATTTTCCATCATTTGGTCTTCTATATCGCTAATTCCCTCTTCTGCCTCATTTATCTTAGCAGTTAGAGCCCCCATTTTTGATTGCACCTCATTAATAGCCTTTTTGATTTCGACTTGGTTAGATTTTAGTTCTTTTATTTCTCCAGAAAGTGTTTCTCTAATAACTTCCATGCTTTTTTCAAGCCCAGCTAGTATCTTTAAAATCATCATTCTGAACTCTAGTTCCAACATCGTACTAATGTCCGTATTGAGTAGGTCCCTGGCATTTGGTACTGCCTCTTTTCTTTCTGTTGAGGTGATTTTTCCCATCTTGTCATTTTATTCAGAGGAGAATAGGTGAATGAGAGAACAAAATGCTAACAGGGTAACAACGTCCACAGACAATATACTCTAAACAAATCAGAAAAGACCTGAAACTGGGGGAAAAGAAAGGGAAAGAAAGAGAAAAGAAAAAGAGAAAAAAAGAAAAAGAAAAAGATAAAAACAAACAAGAACAGAAGAAAACAAAAAAAAAAAACAGAATATGATCAAATATGATCAGGCTGGTTCATAGATCAGTGCCACACACTAGATTTTGTGTGTATTTTGGTCTGTTAGAAGAAAGTGCCTCCCAAAATTTTAAAGAAAGAAAAACTTATATATGTACAAAAATAAGGGTTAATATGATGTAGGGATGGAATATGACTGTAAAGGTGAAAATTATAAAAAATGTTATAAAAGGAATTGATAAGAAGTTGTTTGAAAAAAGAAAGAAGAGGATTTAAAAAAAAAAGAAAAGAAAAAAAGGGAGAGAATGTGATCAGGCAGGAGGCTAGAACAAAGCCATACACTAGAGATTTAGGGTATATTTTGATCTGTTAGAAGAAACTGTATCTCAAAATTTTAAAGAGAGAACAATTATATATATTATATATATATATATGCCAAAAATAAGGGTAACTACTATGAAGGGATAAAATATGACTCTAAAAATGAAAAATAAAAATGTTTATTTTAAAAAAGGGATTGAAATGATGTTGGTTGAAAAAGGGAAAAAGAAAAATTAAAAAAAGACAGTTAAAAAAAAATTAACTTTGAAAGACTAAAGAATCATGGTAAAAAAGCCATGAATTCTATGTCCAGTATTCCCCTAGTGCTGGAGTTCTGCCGTTCTCATTGTTTGGTAAACTTGGTCTTGGCTGACTGTTCTTGCTGATCTTCTGGGGGAGGGGCCTGTTGCCATGGTTCCCAAATGTCTTTGCTGGAGGCAGAATTGGCCCACCCTTGCCTGTCCAGGCTAAGTAATCTGCTCGGGTTTGCTCTCGGGAGCTTTTGTTCCCTGCAAGCTTTCCGTTCGGCTTTGGAGGACAAGAGTGAAAATGGTGGCCTCCTAGTCTCTCTCCCAGAGGAGCTGAGAATTTGGGGCCCCACTCTTCAGTGCGCCCCCAGAAAAAAGCAGTCAATCACTCCCGTCTCTCCGGTCTCTGGCCTTACTCCATGCTCACCCAGCCTGTGACTGTTTCTATCTCTGCGTACGACCCCATGTGTAGTCTCCAAACCCAGCAGATCCTGCGGTGCACTCCCGCGCTGCTCCTCCCGGGGGAGGAAGGGGAGTGTCCCCGGATCTGCCGCTTGTTGGGTCCCTGCTGGAGGAACAGTGGCCCGACTGTGCTGCGGATCACGGTTTATGGTAACCCTGAGCTGAGAGCCCGCGCCTGGGCTCTGTCTCTGCACCTGGCTTCCCCACTCTCATACCTGGGAGCTCTGCTGCACTCAGGCACCCCTGGTCTTTCTGTGACCCTGAGGGTCCTGAGACCACACTGTCCCACGAGGGTTCCGCCCCCCGCTTAGCCACTCGAGTGACGTCCCTCAGTGGAGCTGACTTCTAAAAGTTCCAATTTTGTGCTCTGCTGTTCTATCACTTGCCAGGAGCGGCTGACGGAGGCCCCCTCCCCCTACCATCTACCCTCCCAAATATCACCTCGGATTCATTTCTCCGCACGTCCTATCTTCCAGAAAGTGGTCACTTTCCTGTTCAGAGAGTTGTTGCTATTCTTTTCTTCAATCTCCTGTTGAGTTCGTAGGTGTTCAGAATAGTTTGATCCCTATCCAGCTGAATTCATGGGACCAGATGAAATCCAGGTCTCCTACTCCTCCACCATCTTGCTCCACCCCTCTGAAGTTTTCCTTACATTTCTATTGTTTGGAACAGTTTAAGAAGAATAAGTTTTTATACTTCTTTAAATATTTGGTAGAATTCCCCTGGATAGCCATCTGGCCCTGGGCTCTTGTTTGTTGGGAGATTTTTAATTCCTGATTATATTTGTATTGATTAAATCTCAGGCCATAAGTTCTACATCTTGTTCTGTGTGTGTGTGTGTGTGTGTGTGTGTGTGTGTGTGAATTCTTCTGTCTTGTCATTTTGGAGGAAAAAGGAAAACAGAAAAAAAAAAAGAGTAAAAGAAAGTAGCAATCAAAAAATAAAGAAAAATAAATAGGGGCACCTGCATGGCTCAGTCAGTTAAGCATCCAACTCTTGATTTAAGCTAAAGTCATGATATCAAGGTTGTGAGATTGAGTCCTGCATCAGGCTCTGTGCTTGGCATGGAGCCTCCTTAGGAGTCTCTCTCTCTCCCTCTCCCTCTGTCCCCCCCCCCCACCGGCTCACACTCTCTCTCTATAAAAGAAAATTAATAAGATAAATAAATAAATGTTTAATTAATGAAGGAAGGAAGAAGAACCTAGGTGTGTTTTGGTCTGCTTTTTACAAGAAGCTTGATAGAAAAAAATGATAAAAATTAAAAATTAAAAAAGATAATAATAAATTAAAAATTTTCTTTCTGTATCCAAAACAAAAACAAAACCACAAACAAACAAACAAACCCAAATGAAGCTAAATTCTCTTTCCCTAGAGCTGAGGCTTGCAGTACTCCAGGATCAATAGACTTAGTGAGTGGGAGGGGTTTGTGTTGGCCTTCTGGGGGAGGGGCTTGCTGCTGTGATTCTCAGGTGGACTTCCCCTAGTGGATTTTCACCTCTAGTGGCCACCAGAGGGGGTGGGGTTGTTGTAGCAGTTTCATTGTTCACTTAGTACTGCTGTTTATCTCACTTGGGTCAATCAATGCTGGTGAGCATTGGGTGAAAGTGGCTGAACCCCACTCCCTCCTCTCCAGAGCTGGAAGTTTGCACCCATCACTCTTCAGAATGCCCTCACAGTTGTGCAAATAATGACCCCTCCTGTGTCCCCAGTTTCCATCAGATCCTCACCTTCACCTGTGTCGGAACTGTCCACCAGCCAAATGGCACAGCACTGGTGTGCTCTATCTCAGACATGGCTGTGTTTCAAAACCCCACACACTTCAGAGGCACCCACATCATGGACCTATGCTGATCCTCTGGGGGAAGGTCTCCCTGCACTGTGGCCAATGCTGGCTTGTCCCAGACAGAGTCATGAGACCAGGCAGTGGTTGAGAGTTTGTGATAAATTGCAGCACACAGCTGGTGCAAGGGTTTGCTACTCTCAGCCAGTGTATTTGTTTCTATACTGGCAAACGGGGTAGGTCAATGGTGCCCACAGGGTCTACTTCCCACAGGGTGGCTGTATTCCCTCTACCAAATGTACTCCAAGGAGGAGAACCACTTCTCCCCATGTGACCCAGGGAATCCTCAGACTGTGCTGCATATTCCCAGGACTCCATCTTGTTTCCCCAATTATGAGGTCCCATTTAACAAGCATATGAGAGCACACCTAGTTAAAACTTATTACATTCTGGCCAAGGTCCAAACCCTGGCCACTGAAGGCAAGGAGAGCTTCTGCAGATGACAGGCTTAAAGAATAGAGAGGTCAAAACACAGCAGCAGAGTGCTCACAGCACACACCATGGGCACTGCCTGAAGTGCCAGGCCCTGTACACTAAATGACATCTTCTTCATAAAGTCATTACTCTCAGTAGCAGGAAATGTAACAAGCTTTTTCAACACTGAGAAGAAGACAGAGACTTAGACAAAATGCCAAGACAGAAGAATTCATCCCAAATGAAACAACAGGAAAAGGTCATGGCCAGAGATCTAACTGAAACAGACATAAGTAATACGCCTGATGGAGAATTTAAAGCAACAGTAATGAAGATACTAGCTGGTTGTGCAAAAAGAATGGGAGGCCCTTTCCACAAAAGTGAAAGAGTTTAAAAAAAAAAAAACAGGCAGAAATGAAAATGGAATAACTAAGATTCAAAATAGACTGATATAATAAACACAAGGATGAAAAAAGAGAAACAAATATGTGATATAGAAGTAAAATAATGGAAAATAATGAAGCTGAAAAAAAATGGAATTAAAAAGGATAGGTCACAAGAATAGACTTAGGGAACTCAGTGACTCCACCAAATGTAATAACATGCATATCACAGGAGTCCCAGAAGAAGAAGAGACAAATGGGCAGAAAATTCATCTGAGGAAGTCATAGCTGAAAACTTCCCTAATCTGGGGAAGGATACAGACATCCAAATCCAAGAGAACAGAGAACTCCCTTCAAAAATCAACAAAAGAAGACCAAAACCAAAACACATTGTAATTAAATCTGCAAAATAGCATTGAAGAAAAAATCCTAAAAGCACCAAGACAAAAGAAGTCCCTAACTTACAAGAGAAGACAAATAAGATGCACTGCAGATTTCTCAATAGAAACTTGGCAAGCTAGAAAGCAGTAGCATGAAGTATTCAACGTGCTAAATAGGAAAAATCTGCAGCCAAGAATACTTTATACAGGAAAGTTATCATTAAGAACAGAAGGAGCCATAAAGAGTTTCCCAGACAAACAAAAACTAAAGGACTTCGTGACCACTAAACCAGCCCTGCAAGAAATATTAATGAGGGCTCTCTGAGTAGAAAGGAAACACCAAAAGTGACAAAGACAGGAAAGGAACAGAAATTCTCCAGAAACAAGGAAAACACAAGTAAAAACATGGCACTAATTACTCATCTATCAATAATTGCTCTGGATATAAATTGACAAAAAGCTCCAATCAAAAGATATATGGTGTCAGAATGGATAAAAAACCAAGACCCATCCATATGCTGCCTAAAAGAGACTCATTTTAGACCTAAAGACACCTCCAGATTAAAAGTGAGGGGACGGGGAAACATTTATCATGGGAATAGAAATCAAAAGAAAGCCTGAATATCAATCCTTATATCACACAAATTACATTTTAAACCAAAGACTGTAACAAGAGATAAAGAAGGAAACTGTATCATACTAAGGGGGACAATACAACAAGAAGATCTAGGAATTGTAAATATTTATGCCCCCAAAATGTGGGTACCCACATATATAGAACAAGTATAACAAACATAAAGGAACTCACTGATAATAATACAATAATAGTAGGGGACTTTAACACCCTACTTACAAAAACGGACACATAATCTAAGCAGAAAATCAACACACTTTGAACGGCACAGTGGACCAGATGGACTTAACAGATATATTCAGAACATTTAATCCTAAAGCAGCAGAATACACATTCTTTTCATGTGCACATGGAACATTCTCAAGGATAGATCACATACTAGGTCACAAATCAGGCCTCAACAAGTTTAAAAAATGGAGATCATACCATGCATATTTTCTGAACATAACAGAATGAAACTTGAAGTCAACCACAAGAAAAATTTGGAAAGACCACAAATACATGGAGATTAAAGAACATGCTACCAGGGAATGTATGGGTCAACCAGAAAATTAAAGAAGAAATAAAAATATACATGGAAACAAATTAAAATGAAAACACAACTGTCCAAAACTTTTGGGATGCAGCTAAAGCAGTCATAAGAAGGAAGTATAAAGAAATACAGTCCTACCTCAAGAAGGAAGAAAAGACTCAAATAAAAAACATAACTTTACACCTGAAGGAGCTAGAAAAAGAACAACAAAAAAAGCTTAATGCTTACAAAAGAAGGGGAATAATAAAGATTAGAGCGGGGGGGGGGGTGGTGCCTGGGTGGCTCAGTCAGTTAAGCATCTGACTCTGGATTTCAGCTTAAGTCATGATCTCAGGGTCATGAAATCAAGCCCTGTGTCAAGCTCTGCGCTCAGCAGGTTGTCTGCATGAGATTCTCTCTCTCTTATTCCCTCTGCCCCTTCCCCCCAAGCTCGCTCGCTCACTCTCTCTCTAATAAATAAATCTTTTTAAAAAAGATTAGAGCAGAAATAAATGATATAGAAACTAAAAATACAGTAGAACAGATCAATGAAACCAGGAGCTGCTTTTTTGAAAGAATTAATAAAATTGATAAACCCTCGGCAGATTTATCAAAAAGAAAAGAAAAAGGACCCAAAAAAATAAAATCACAAATGAAAGAGGAGAAATAACAACCAACACCACAAAAATACATAAAATTATAAGAGCATATTATGAACAACTATATGCCAACAACTTAGATAATCTGTAAGAAATGGATAAATTCCTAGAAACACACAAAACTAGAAACTACAAAACCTGAAACAGGAAGAAATAGAAAATTTGAACAGACCCAAAACCAGCAAAGAAATTGAATCATTAATCAAAAGTCTCCCAATAAATAAAAGTCCAGGGCCAGATGGCTTTCCAGTGGAATTCTACCAAACATTTAAGAAGAGTTAATACCTATTGTTCTCAAACTGTTCCAAAAAAATAGAAATGTTAGGAAAACTTCCAAATTCATTCCACAAGGCCAGCATTACCCTGTTACCAAAACCAGACAATGATTCCAGTAAAAAGAGAACTGCAGGCCAATATCCCTGATGAAAATGGATGTAGAAATTCCCAACAAAATACTAGCAAATGAAATCCAACAGTACATTAAAAGAATCATTCAACACAATCAAGGTGGATTTATTCCTGGGTTGCAAGTGTGGCTCAATATTTGCAAATAAATCCACATGATAAGTCACATCAATGAAAGAAAGGATAAGAACAATATAATTATCTCAATAGATGCAGAAAAAGCATTTGAAAAAGTACAACATCCATTCATGTTATACACCCACAACAAAGTAGGGAAAAAAGAACATACCTCAACATAATAAAGTTCATGTATGAAAAATGCACTGCTATCATCCTTAATAAGGAATAAATCAGGGCTTTTCCTCTGTGGTCAAGAACAAGACAGGGATATCCATTCTCACCACTGTTATTAACATAATACTGAAGTCCAAGCAACAGCAATCAGACAACCGAAGGAAATAAAAGGCATCCAAGTAAGCAAGGAAGAAATCACATTTCCACAACTTGCAGATAACATGACACTCTCTATAAAAATCTCAAAAGACTCCACCAAAAAATTGCTAGAATTGATAGATGAATTCAGTAAAGTTGCAGAATACAATATCAATGTACAAAAATCTGTGTCATTTCTATACACCAATAATGAAGCAGAAGGAAAAATCAATTGTACCAAAAACCATAAGATACCTAGAAATAAGCCTAACTAAAGAGGTAAAAGATCTGTATTCTGAAATCTATAAAACACTGATGAAAGAAATTGAAAATGACACAAAGAAATGCAACAACATTCCACAGTCATGGATTGAAAGAAGAAATATTGTTAAAATGCCTATACTACCCAAAGTAATCCACACATTTAAAGAAATCCCTATTAAATACCAACAGCATTTTTCACACAACTACTACAAACACCACCCTACAATTTGTATGAAATCACCAAAGACCCAAAATATCCAAAGCAATGTTGAAAAAGCAAAGCAAAGCTAGAGGCATCACAATTCCAGACCTCAAGCTGTATTACAAAGCTGTAGCCATCAAGAAAGTATGGTACTGGCACAAAAACAGGCACAGAGATCAAGGGAACAGAATAGAGAACCCAGAAATGGACCCTCAACTCTATGGTCAACTAATCTTTGACAAAGCAGGAAAGATTATCCAATGGAAAAAAGACAGTCTGTTCAACAAATGGTGTTGGGAAAACTGGACAGCTACATGCAAAAGAATGAAACTGGACCACTTTCTTACACCACACACAAACATAAATTCAAAATGGATTAAAGACCTAAATGTGAGATAGGAAACCGTCAAAGTCCTAAAGGAGAGCAGAGGCAGTAACCTCTTTGATATTGGCCATAGCAACTTCTTACTAGATATGTCTCTGAAGCAAGGGAAACAAAAACAAAAGTAAACTATTGGGACTTCATAAAAATAAAAAGCTTCCACAGAGCAAAGGAAACAACAAACCTAAAAGGGAACCTTCAGAATGGGACAAGATATTTGCGAAGGACATATCTGATAAGGGATTAGTATCCAAAGCATATAAACAACTTACCAAAAAACAACACCAAAAAGTGAATAATTCATTAAAAATAGGCAGAAGACAAGAATAGACATTTTTCCAAAGAAGACTTACAGATGCTCAACTACACATGAAAAGCTGCTCAACATCATTCATTATTAGGGAAGTACAAATCAAAAGTACAGTGAGAACAGCCACTCTGGAAAACAGTATGGAAGTTGTTCAAAAAGTTAAAAATAGAGCTATCCTACAACCCGGCAATTGCACTAATAGGTATTTATTCAAAGGATACAAAAATAGTGATTTGAAGAAGCACATGCACCCCAAAGTGTATAGCAATGTCCACTATAGCCAAAAAAATGGAAAGAACCCAGATGTCCATTGATAGATGAATGGATAAAGAAGAGGTGGTATATGGAATATTACTCCACCATCAAAAAGAATGAGATCTTACCATTTGCAACAATGTGGATGGAACTAGAGGGTACTTTGCTAAGCTAAATAAGTCAGTCAGAGGAAGACATATCATATGATTTCATTCATATGTGAAATTTAAGAAACAAAACAGATGAACATATGGGAAGGGAGGGAAAAATAAAATAAGGCAAAATCACATAGGGAGACAAACACTAAGAGACTCTTTACTCTAGGAAAGAAACTGAGGATTGCTGGAGAGGAGGTGGGTGGGGGGATGTGGTAACTGGGTAATGGGCATTAAGTAGGGCACCTGATGTAATTATATGTATTGTAATTATCAGTGTTATATGCAACTGATGAATCATTAAACTCTATCTTTGAAATTAGTAATACACTATATGTTAATTAATTGATTTTATTTTATTTATTTATTTATTTTTAAAGATTTTTATTTATTTATTTGAGAGAGAGAGAATGAGAGAGAGCGAGTACATGAGAGGGGGGAGGGTCAGAGGGAGAAGCAGACTCCCTGCCGAGCAGGGAGCCCAATGCGGGACTCGATCCAGGGACTCCAGGATCATGACCTGAGCCGAAGGCAGTCGCTTAACCAATTGAGCCACCCAGGCGCCAATTAATTGATTTTAAATTAAGATAAATATATTAGTTGAAAATGGTTTTAAAAAAACAAAAACAAACACTACAGTGAGATATCACCTCATAGCAGCCTGAATGGCTAAAATTAACAACATTGGAAAGAAAAGGTGTTGGCAAGGATGCAGAAAAAGGGGAACCCTCTTACACTGTTGGTGGGAATGCAAACTGATGCAGCCACTTGGGACAACAGTATGAAGGTTCCTCAAAAAGTTAAAAATAGAACTATCCTGTAATGCCACAATTGCACTATTTGGTATTCCACAAAGGATAGAAAAACACTTATTTGAAGGGATGCATGCACGCCTATTTTTATAGTAACATTATCAACAACAACCAAATTATGAAAAGAACACAAATGTCCATAGACTTATGAATGGATAAAGAAGAGGTAGTATACATACAATGGAATATTACTCAGCCATCAAAAAGAATGAAATCTTACTATTTGCTAGGATGTGGGTGGAGCTAGAGAATATTATGCTAAGCAAAGAAGTCAGTCAGAGAAAGACAAATATCATTTGATTTCACACACATGTTCAATTTAGGAATCAGAACAAATGAACACGGGGTTATAAAAAGTTATGCAAACTGAGAAACAGACTCTCAACTACAGAAAACAAACTTAGGGTTACTAGAGGGGAGATGGGCAGAGGGATAGGTTAAATAGGTGATGCGGTTTGAGGAGGACCTTTGTTGTGATGAGCACTGGGTTTCATATGTAAGTTTTGAATTACTAAATTCTACACCTGAAACTAATATTACACTGTACGTTAACTAACTGGAATTAACATAAAAAGCAAAAAAAAAAAAAAAAAAAAACTAAGCAAGGCCCGTCTATATGCTGCCTACAAGAGACTCATTGTATATATAAAAACACATGCACATTGAAAGTGAATTGATAGAAAAATACTTACTATGGACATAAAGGAAAAAGAAAGCTGTGGAAGCAATACTTATATCAGGCCAAATAGACTTTAAAACAAAGATTGTAACAAGAGACAAAGAAGGACACTACATAATGTTAAAGTGAATAATTCAACAAGATGATATAATAGTTGTAAGTATTTATACACCCAATATGGGAGCACCTAAATACATAAATAACTTATTAACAGACATAAAGGAAGAAATATACATGGGGAAGAAAAGATGGCGGAGGAGTAGGGGACCCTATTCCAACTGGTCCCCAGAATTCAGCTGGATATCTACCAGACCATGCTGAACACCCACAAAATCAACCTTAGATATAAGAAGATAGATCTGGATCTCTACAAACAGAATATCGCAGGTGGTTGGTTTCAAGGTATGTAGTGGGGAGCCGTGATTCTGCAGGGAGATATTGGAAGATAAATAGCAGGGAGAGGGAGCCATGGTGATCCTACACCACTGGTAAGCAATAGCCGCCCATGCTGGGGACCAGGCACAGATTCGCAGACCAGTAGAGGCAGGGAAAGGACCTAAGGGCAGCCCTCCAGACTGAACCCAGACCTGCGGGGCTGCATGCATGAACCGGGAGCAGCTGGCAGTTTTAGAATCACAAAGGGCAGAGATGTCCCCTGACCTGGAGGCGAGGACTGGGAACACTGAGGAGGGGCGCACAACCCAGGACGCTGCAGTTTCTAGCAGCACAGACAGAAACGGAGATAGTGTGGCCTGGAGAGCTCACTGAAGAACAGACTGTGATCTCTCTGCTCTGAGGCAGAGGGTTGGAAAAGGTCTTTTCTGCTCTGACTCTCGGAAGAGACGCGGAAAGCCCCCAGGGGAAGTCGCCGGAGAACAAAAGCCCCAAAAAACCGGTTTTCACTGAGCCCATCCCCCAGTACAGGGTGCAGGGCAACTCTGCCCAAACAAGTTTGCCTGAGTAATAGCATCACAGGCCTCTCCCCCAGAAGACAGGATGGGAGAAAAATAGGCCAGCAACCTTAAGGTCCCCATAAAAACGGTGCATCTTGCTTGGGTTGTGGTCAATAATTTGGATTCTGTACATTCCCTCAACCACCCCTCAACAGAATGACTAGGAGGAGGAACTCCCAAAATAAGAAAGACTCAGAGACTGTGACTTATGCCACAGATTTACAAGCGGATACAGATATAACCAAGATGTCAGAGATAGAATTCAGGGTAGCAATTATGAAGACCATAGCTAGAATGCAGAAATCAATTAATGGCAACATAGAGTCTTTAGAGACTGCCTCTAAGGGGCAGAAATGAAAGCTAAACAGGCCGAACTTAAAAATGCTATCAATGAGATCCAATTTAATCTAGATAATCTAACAGCTAGGGTAAGCGAGGCAGAAGAAAAAATTAGTGATCTAGAAGACCAATTAATAGACAAAAAGAAAAAGAGAAGACCAGGGAAAAGCAACTCAAAATCCATGAAAATAGAATCAGAGAAATAAGTGACACCATGAAATGTTCCAATGTCAGAATAACTGTGATCCCTGAGGGCGTGGAGAGAGAGAGAGGACTAAAAGATATATTTGAGCAAATCGCAGCTGAGAACTTCCCTAATCTGGGGAATGAAACAAACATTCGTGTCCTAGAGGCAGAGAGGACCCATCCCAAGATCAAGGAAAACAGGCCAACGCCCCGACATGTAATAATAAAGCTCTCAAACCTTAGAACCAAGGAAACCATCCTATGGGCAGTTAAGGGGAAGAGATTCCTTACGTGCAGAGGGACAAACATCAGAATAACGTCAGACCTATCCACAGAGACCTGGCAAGACAGAAAGGGCTGGCAAGACATATTCAGGGTACTAAAGGAGAAGAACATGCAGCCAAGAATACTTTATCCGGCAAGGCTGTCATTTAGAATGGATGGAGAGATGCAGAGCTTCCACGACCGGCAGAAACTGAAAGAATATGTGACCACTAAGCTGGCCCTGCAAGAAATATTAAGGGGGGTTCTATAAAAGGAGAAAGACCCCAAGAGTGATATACAATAGAAATTTACAGGGACAATCTATAAAAACAATGTCTTCACAGGCAGCATCTAGACAATAAAGTCGTACCTTTCAATAATAACTCTCAACGTGAATGGCCTAAATGCTCCCATAAAACGGCACAGGGTTGCAGATTGGATAAAAAGACAGGACTCATCCATATGCTTTCTACAATAGACTCATTTTGCACATTAAGATACATCCAGACTGAACGTGAAGGGATGGAGATCCATTTCCATGCCAGTGGACCTCAAGAGAAAGCTGGGATAGCAATTCTTATATCCGACAAATTAGATTTTAAACTAAAGACTGAAGTTAGAGACACAGAAGCACACTATATCATTCTTACAGGGTCTATCCAACAAGAAGATCTAACAATTGTAAATATCTATGCCCCCAACATGGGAGCAGCCATCTACATAAGCCAACTGTTCACCAAAATAAAGAGTCATATTGATAACAATGTGTTAATGGTAGGAGACCTCAATATTCCTCTCTCAGCAATGGACAGATCATCTAAGCAGAAAATCAACAAAGAAATAAGAGCTTTGAATAACACACTGGACCAGATGGACCTCATAGATATATACAGAACATTCCACCCTAAAACAACAGAACACTCATTCTTCTCGAGCACACATGGTACTTTCTCCAGGATAGGCCACATACTAGGTAACAAATCAGGTCTCAAGTGATATCAAAAGATTGAGATTATTCCCTGCATATTCTAGACCATAATGCTTTAAAACTGGAACTCACTCACAAGAAAAAATTTGGAAGAAATTCAAACACATGGAAGCTAAAGACCACTCTGCTCAAGAATGTTTGGGTCAACCAGGAAATCAAAGAAGAATTTAAACAATTCATGGAAACCAATGAGAATGAAAACACATCGGTCCAAAACCTATGGGATACTACAAAGGCGGTCCTCAGGGGGAAATACATAGTCATCTAAGCCTCACTCAAAAAAATACAAAAATCCCAAATTCACCAACTAACTCTACACCATAAAGAACTAGAGAAAAAGCAACGGGCGATGCCTAAGCCATGAATTAGAAGAGAAATAATTAAGATTAGGGCAGAGATCAATGAATTAGAAACCAGAAACACAGTAGATCAGATCAATGAATCTAGAAGATGGATCTTTGAAAGAATTAATAAGATTGATAAACCACTGGCCAGATTTATCAAAAAAATAGAAAGCATTGAAATTAATAAAATTATGAACGAAAAGAGAGAGATCATGACTAACACCAAGGAAATAGAAACAATTTTTAGAAATTATTATCAACAACTATATGCCAATAAACTGAGCAATATGGATGAAATAGGGGCCTTCCTGGAAACCTATAAGCTGCCAAGACTGAAACAGGAAGAAATTGACAACCTGAATAGGCCAATAACCAGTAACGAGATTGAAGCAGTGATCAAAAACCTCCCAAAAAAACAAGAGGCCAGGGCCTGATGGATTCCCTGGGGAATTCTACCAAACATTCAAAGAAGAAATAATACCTATTCTACTGAAGCTGTTTCAAAAAATAGAAACAGAAGGAAAACTTCCAAACTCATTCTATGAGTTAAGCATTACCTTAATCCCCAAACCAGGCAAAGACCCCATCAAAAAGGAGAATTCCAGAATGATATCCCTGATGAATATGGATTCCAAAATTCTTAACGAAATTCTAGCTAATAGGATCCAACAGTACATTAAAAGGATCATCCACCATGAGCAAGTGGGATTTATCCCCAAGATGCAAGCGTGGTTCAACATTCACAAATCAATCAATGTGACAGAACATATTAATAAGAAGAGGGAGAAGAACCATATGATCTTCTGAATTGATGCAGAAAAAGCATTTGACAAAATACAACATCCTTTCCTGATTAAAACTCTTCAGAATATAGGGATAGAGGGAACATTCGTCAAGTTCATGAAATCCATCTATGAAAAACCCACAGCGAATATTATCCTCAATGGGGAAAATCTGAGAGCCTTTCCCTTAAGATCAGGAACACGTCAAGGACGCCCACTCTCGCCAGTATTCAACATAGTACTAGAAGTCCTAGCAACAGCAATCAGACAACGAAAAGAATTAAAATGTATTCAAACTGGAAAAGAAGTCAAACTTTCTCTTTTCACAGATGACATAATACTTCATGTGGAAAACCCAAAAGACTCCACCCCCAAATTGCTAGAACTCATCCAGCAATTCAGTAATGTGGCAGGATACAAAATCAATGCACAGAAATCAGTTGCTTTCTTATACACTAACAAGGCAACTGTAGAAAGAGAAATTAGAGAAACGATTCCATTTACAATAGCACCAAAAACCATAAGATACCTCACAATAAACCTAACCAAAGAGGTAAAGGACCTATACTCTAGGAACTCCAGAACACTCATGAAAGAAATGGAAGAAGACACAAAAAGATGGAAAAATATTCCATGCTCATGGATCAAAAGAATAAATATTGTTAAAATGTCTATGCTACCCAGAGCAATCTATACCTTCAATGCCATCCCGATCAAAATTCCAATAACATTTTTCAAAGTGCTGGAACAAACAATCCTAAAATTTGTATGGAATCAGAAAAGACCCCGAATCGCGAAGGAAATGTTGAAAAAGAAAAACAAAGCTGGGGGCATCACGTTGCCTGATTTCAAGCTATATTACAAAGCAGTGATCACCAAGACAGCATGGTACTGGCACAAAAACAGACATATAGACCAATGGAACAGAATAGAGAGCCCAGATATGGACCCTCAACTCTATGGTCAAATAATCTTTAACAAAGTAGGAAAAAACATGCAATGGAAAAAAGACAGTCTCTTCAATAAATGGTGCTGGGAAAATTGGACAGCCACATGTAGAAGAATGAAACTCGACCATTCTCTAGCACCATACCCAACGATAAACTCAAAATGGATGAAAGACCTCAATGTGAGACATGAATCCATCAAAATCTTAGAGGACAACATAGGCAATAACCTCTTTGACATATTGCGCAGGAAATTCTTTCAAGATACATCTCCAAAACCTAGTGAAACAAAAGCAAAAATGAACTTTTGGGAGTTCATCAAGATCAAAAGCTTCTGCACATCAAAGGAAACAGTCAACAAAACAAAGAGGCAGCCCACAGAATGGGAGAACGTATTTGCAAATGACACTACAGACAAGGGGCTTATATCCAAGATCTATAAAGAACTTCTGAATCCCAACACCCAAAAACCAAATAATCAAGTCAAAAAATGGGCAGAAGACATGAACAGACACTTCTCTGAAGGAGGCATAGACATGGCTAAGAGACACATAAAAAAAATGTTCACCATCATTAGCCATCAGGGAATTTCAAATCAAAACCACATTGAGATACCACCTTACACCAGTTAGAATGGCAAAAATGGACAGGGCAAGAAACAACAAATGTTGGAGAGGTTGTGGAGAAAGGGGAACACTCTTACACTGTTGGTGGGAATGCAAGTTGGTACAGCCACTTTAGATAACAGTGTGTAGGTGCCTCCAAAAAGGAAAAATAGAGCTACTTATGACCCAGCAATCACACTCCTGGGTATTTACCCCAAAGACACAGATGTAGTGGAATGGAGGGCTATATGCACCCCATGTTCATAGCAGCAATGTCCGCAAGAGCCCAACTGTGGAAAGAGCCGAGATGCACTTCAATGGATGAATGGATAAAGAAGATGTGGTCCATATATACAATGGAATATTACTCAGCCTTCAGAAAGGATAAATACTCAACTCTTACAGCAACATGGATGGGACTGGAGGAGATTATTCTAAGTGAAATAAGTCAAGCAGAGAAATTCAATTATCATATGGTTTCACTTATTTGTGGAACATCAGGAATAGCATGTAGGGCATTACTAGAAGGAAGGGAAACTTAACAGGGGGAATCGGAGGGAGAGATGAACCATGAGAGACTATGGACTCTGAGAAACAAACTGAGGGTTTTTGAGGGGAGGGGTTGGCATTTTGGGTTTGCTCGGTGATGGGTATTAAGGAGGGCACGTACTGCACGGAGCACTGGGTGTTATACGAAAACAATGTATCGTGGATCACCACATCAAACTAATGATGTATTGTATGTTGATTAACATAACATAATATAATAAAATTTAAAAAATTAAAAAATAAAATGAAAAAAATAAATCTCTGGTCCAATATCTCTGATGAACATAGATGCAAAAATCCTCATCAAAATATTTTCAAACGAAATCTAACAATCCATTAAAAGAAAAACACATTCACGACAATCAAGTGCAATTTATTCCAGGAAATCAAGTGGAGTTCATTATTTGCAAATCAATCAAAGTGATATAGCACATTAACAAAGGAAGGATCAAAACCACATAATCTTTTCAATAGATACGGAAAAAACATTTCACAAAGTACAACATTCATTCATGATAAAACTCTCAACAAAGTGGGTTTAGAGTAACATACTTCAACATAATATAAGCTATATATGGAAAACCCACATCTAAGAGCTGAAGGCTTTCCCTCTAAGATAAAAAAACAAAAGAAGGATGTTCACTCTCACTATATTTATTCACCACATTCAACTGGAATTCTTAAATGCAGTAATCAGATAAGAACAAGAAGTAAAGGCACACAAATTGGTAAGGAAGATACAAAACTTTCACTATTTGCTGATGACTTAATACTATATATATAGAAAACCCTATAGACTCCACCAAAATAATTAGTAGAATAAATGAATTCAGTAACATCACAGAAGACAAAATTAATATGCAGAAATTGGTTGCATTTCTATAAACTGATAATGACATAACACAGAGAGAAATTAAGAAAATAATCCCTTTTATTATTGAGCCCAAAATAATAAAATACTTAAGAATTAAGTTAACCAAGGTAGTGAAAGGCCTGTATAGTGTAAACTATAAGTCATTGATAAAAGTAATTAAAGGTAATACAAATGAAAAGATATTCCATGTTCACTGATTAGGAGAACAAACAATGTTAAATTATCCATACTACCAACATGATTTATAGAATCAATTCAAACCCTATCAAAATGCCAAGAACATTTTTCACAGAACTAGAATCAATAATCATAAACTTTGTGTGGAAGCACAAAAGACCCCAAATAACCAAGGCAATCTTGAGAAAGCACAAACCTGGAAGTATCAAGATCCCAGATTTCAAGGTTTACTACTAAGCTGTAGTAATCAAAGCAGTATGGTACTGACACAAAAATAGACACATAGATCAATAGAACAGAATAGAGAGTCCAGAAATAAACCTGTGTCTTTATGGTCAATTAATTATGACAAATAAGCAAGAATATCCAGTAAGAAAAAAGACAGTCTCTTCAACAAATGGTTTTGGGAAAACTGGAAAGCTACATACAAAAGAATGAAATTGGACCACTTTCTTATATCATACACAAAAATAATCTCAAAATGGATTAAAGACCTAAATGTGAGACCTGAAAATATAAAAATCCTAGAAGAAAACATAGGTAGCAATTTCTTTCACATTGGCCGCAGAAATATTTTTCTACATATGTCTCCTCTGGCAAAGGTTACAAAAGCAAAATTAAAGTATTAAGACCATACAGTGAATGAAACCATTGACAAAATGAAAAGGCAATCTACTGAATGGGAGAAGATATTTGCCAATGATATATCTGATACAGGGTTAATATTCAAAATATATAAAGAACATATACAACTCAACACACACACACACACACACATACACACACACACACACACACATACACACACACACACACAATACCTCAATTAAAAAATTGACAGAGGACCTGAATAGACATTTTTCCAAAGAATACATATGGATGGCCAATAGACACATGAAAAGATGCTCAACATCACTAATCATCAGGGAAATGCAAATATAAACCACAATGAGATATCATTTTATGCCTGTGATAATAGGCATAAAATAAAATAAAAATAAATAACACGTGTTGGTGAAGATGTGGAGAAAAGGCAACCCTCATGCACTTTTAGTGGGAATACAAATTGGTGTATGCTCTGTGGAAAACAGTATGTAGGTTCCTCAAAAATTTTTAAATTGAATTACCAAATGATCTAGTCACTCCACTCTCAGGTATTTGCCCCCAAGAAACAAAACCACCAATTCAAAAAGTTATATGCCCCCCTGTGTTTATTGCTGCATTGTTTGCAATAGCCAAAATATGGATGCAATCAAAATTTCCATTGGTAGATGAAAGGATAAGGAAGATATGGTGTATATACAATGGGATATTAGTCAGCCACACAAATGAATGGGATCTTGCCATTTGAAACAATATGTATGGACCTAGAGGGTATAATGCTAAGTGAAATAAGTCAGTCAGAAAAATTAAAATACCATAAATTTCACTCATATGTGGAATTCGGGAAACAAAATGAAAAAAAAAGCGACAAACAAGAAAACAGACTTTTTTTTTTTTTTAAAGATTTTATTTATTTATTTGAGAGAGAGAGAACGAGAGACAGAGAGCATGAGAGGGAGGAGGGTCAGAGGGAGAAGCAGACTCCCCGCCGAGCAGGGAGCCTGATGTGGGACTCGATCCCGGGACTCCAGGACCATGACCTGAGCCGAAGGCAGTCGCCCAACCAACTGAGCCACCCAGGCGCCCCAGACTCTTAAATATAGACAACAAACTGGTGGTTGTCAGAGGGGAGGTGGGTGGGGAATGGGTGAAATAGATAAACAGCATTAAGAATACACTTATCTTGATGAACACTGAGAAATGTATAGAATTGTCAGATTATATTGCATACCTGAAACTAATATAACACTGTTAATTATGCTTGAAAAAATAATTATTGATGTGTATGGTGACTAACATAACATAATAAAATTTAAAAAAAATTTAAAAAAAGAAAAAATAATTATTGATAGGTAATGACTTAGTATTATCACTTTGTTCATTGTTTTCTGGCATTTTGTTTATCATTTGTTCCTTGGTTCTTGCTTTTTTTTTTTCCATTTGAAGACTTTTGGTGTCAGTATGTTTTAATTTCTTTCTTATGTTCTTTTGTGAATTTTACCATAGATTTATTCCCTTGCATTTACCATAAAGCTTACATAAAATATATTAAAATCATGCCACCCTATTTTAAATTGATAATAATTTAATTTTGATAGCTCTCTTATTCTTTACACATTTATTTGCTTACATATTTTAGGTCATTGATGTAATAGTTTACATATTTTTTATATTGTGTACCCAATAACACATTATTATAGTTATGACTACTTTTACTGTTTTTAACTTTCAAAATAGAATTATAAGTGAATTATATACCATAGCAACCATATTACAGAATCTTAACATTGACTATATATTTACCATCTTTTTCACTACCCTCTTATGTTTTTATGATTGTTAATAAGCATTCTTTTAATTCCACTCAAAGAACTACCTTAAGCATTTCTTGGGTGCCTGGGTGGCTCAGTCGTTAAGCATCTGCCTTCGGATCAGGTCATGATCCCAGGGTCCTGGGATCGAGTCCCACATTGGGCTCCCTGCTCAGCGGGAGGCCTGCTTCTCCCTCTCCCACTCCTGCTGCTTGTGTTCCTGCTCTCACTATCTCTGTCTTTCTCAAATAAATAAATAAAATCTTTTTTTTTTTAAAAAGATTTTATTTGAGAGAGAGAACGAGAGAGAGCATTTGAGAAGGGTTAGGGTCAGAGGGAGAAGCAGACTCCCTGCCGAGCAGGGAGCCCGATGTGGGACTCGATCCAGGGGCTCCAGGATCATGACCTGAGCCGAAGGCAGTCGCTTAACCAACTGAGCCACCTAGGCGCCCATAAATAAATAAAATCTTTAAAAAAAAATAAAAGCATTTCTTTTCGTGGCAATGAACTTCCTTAGTTCATGTTTGTTTAGGAAAGTTTTCATCTCTTTTTCATTCCTGAAGGACAATTTTCTGAGTATAGAATTTTTGGTTGACTGTCCCCATGCTGATATTTTGAATATATCATCCATTCTCTCCTGGCCAAAAACATTCCTGTTAAGAAATCTACCTACAATATTAAAGAAGTGCCCTCATATGTGACTTTTCTCTTTTCAATTCCTTCTTTCAAAAATTTTCTTTGTTTTTCACTTTTGAGAATGTAATTATAATGTTTCTCAATGTAGCCCTGTTCAGGTTCAACCTATTTGGGATCTTTTGGGCCTCAAGAATCTGGATGTCTCTTTTTCTTCTCAGGTTATTGGCAGTTTGCATCCATTATTACTTTAAATATTCTTTCTGTCTCTATTTTTTATCTCTTTCTGGAATTTTCACAATGCAGATATTGTTTCTTTTGATGGCATCTTATAAATTCTGTAGACTTTCTTCACTCTTTGTTATTCTTTGTCTCTTTGCTTCTCTGAATGAATAATTTCAAATGTCATCCTATTAAGTCACTGATTCTTTCTTCTACA
The DNA here is from genome assembly GCF_004348235.1 of Phoca vitulina. Lineage (NCBI taxonomy): Eukaryota > Metazoa > Chordata > Mammalia > Carnivora > Phocidae > Phoca > Phoca vitulina. The sequence continues at coordinate 505,164 of NW_022589827.1, read as the reverse complement.
TGTTTGAGTCTGCTTTGAAGCTCTTTGTTGAATTTTTCAGTTTTGTCATTGTATTTCAGTTCTAGGATTTCTATTTTAATGTCTATTTCTTGTTGAACTTGTTTCATTCATGTTTTCCTAATGTTTAGTTGTGTGTCTGTATTGTTATAGTCCACTAACCTTTAAGAGATTTATTCAGAATTCTTTGTGTGACAGCTTATTAATCTCCATTTATTATGTTAGTTATTAGAACTTCATCAGTTTCCCTTGGTGGTGTCATGTTTTTCTGCCATATTTCCTGGACAGACTCTTCCACTGTCTTTCTACTGCAGATGAGAAAAACTGCTGTTTGGGAGTACTACATGTATACTTCAAGTAAGAACTTGGTCTGCCAGGATATGCACTGGTTGTTGCAAATCCTTCTTCCCTTCTCTATCACAACCAGAATTCCAGTGGTTAAGCCCCATATATTCCTCCATGATCCCTGTGAGACAAGGCCAGGGTTGGGACTCCCAAAAAGTGACACACAATCCTAGGGTAGCTAAATATCTACTCCTGGGGCTCTCTTTTCTCACTGGAGAAACTCTAGGCTCCAGAGAGACTTCTTAGTGTGGTTCTGTGCCAGTATGGGGAAGGGGCAGTACAGTTAGCATGTAGCCACTTCTCTTAATCTGTAGACTCTCTTGGTCTCTCTAGTGCAGGGAGTGCTTCAGCTTCACTCCATCTTCTACAATTTTCAGTGGTATTGTTTTCATAAGTAGTTGTTAGCTATTCTTGTGAGGGGGGGGAATTGGGAACAATCTATGTCAACATCGTTATGATATCACTCTTTTGTTTCCATAGTTCAAAGCCTCACAGAGAGGAGCCTTGAGTCTGCAGTTCTGCAGTTTTTTTCATGTGGTAGACCAAACAATTAGGCTATTGTCAATATGCCATAGTCACTAAAAATATGGCAAACTTCATCTAGGTAAGTATTACCCAAACTTAAGAAAAAGCCTTGTGTTCTGACCACTGAGAAGAGTGACCACAATCTGCTTTCAATTCTGTTAAGCTGACAGTGAGATTAAATATATGCAGCAGGATAGCGAACACCATCAAATTTCAGTTTATCCAAGCAATCAGTGAACCAGGCCCAGGTATTTAGTTGAACCTATAAATGAGTCAAGGCCTCATTTAGCCAGTTTACTTTATTTTTTTTATTAATTTTATTAATTTTTTAAATTAACATATAATGTATTATTAATTTAAGGGGTACTGGTCTATGATTGATCAGTCTTACACAATTCACAGCCCTCACCATAGTACATACCCTCCCCAATGTCCATCACCCAGCCACCCCATCCTTCCCGCTCCCCTCCACTCCAGCAACCCTCAGTTTGTTTCCTGAGATTAAGAGTCTCTTATGGTTTGTCTCCCTCTCTGGTTTCATCTTGTTTCATTTTTTCCCTCCTGTCCCCTATGATCCTCTGTCTTGTTTCTCAAATTCCTCATATCAGTGAGACCATATGATACTTGTCTTTCTCTGATTGACTTATTTGGTTTAGCATAATACCCTCTAGTTCCATCCATGTCATTGCAAATGGCAAGATTTCATTTTTCTGATCACTGCATAATATTCCATTGTGTGTGTGTATCTTCTTTATTGATTCATCTGTTGATGGACATCTAGGCTCTTCCCATAGTTTGGATATTGTGGACATTGTTGCTATAAACATCGGGGAGCATGTGCCCCTTCGGTCACTACCTTTGTATCTTTGGGGTAAATACGCATTAGTGCAATTGCTGGGTAGTAGGGTAGCTCTATTTTCAACTTTTTGAGGAACCTCCATACTGTTTTCCAGAGTAGCTACACCAGCTTGCATTCCCACCAACACTGTAGGAGTGTTCCCCTTTCTCTGCATCCTTGCCAACATCTGACATTTCCCGAATGGTTAATTTTAGCCATTCTGACTGGTGTGAGGTGGTATCTCATTGAGGTTTTGATTTGGGTTTCCCTGATGCCGAGTGATGTTGAGCACTTTTTCATGAGTCTGTTGGCCATTTGGATGTCTTCTTTGCAGAAATGTCTGTTCATGTCTTCTGCCCATTTCTTGATTGGATTATTTGTTCTTTCGGTGTTGAGTTTGATAAGTTCTGTATACATTTTGGATACTAGCCCTTTATCTGACATGTCATTTGCAAATATCTTCTCCCATTCTGTTGGGTGTCTTTTGGTTTTGTTGACTCTTTCCTTTGCTGTGCAAAAGCTTTTTATCTTGATGAAGTCCCCATAGTAAATTTTTGCCCTTGTTTCCCTTCCCTTTGGCGGTGTTTCTAGGAAGAAGTTGCTGTGGCTCAGGTCGAAGAAGATGCTACCCATGTTCTCCTCAAGGATTTTGATGGATTCCTGTCTCACACTGAGGTCTTTCATTAATTTTGAGTCTATTTTTGTGTGTGGTGTAGGGAAATGGTCCAGTTTCATTCTTCTGCATGTGACTGTCCAATTTTCCCAACACCATTTGTTGAAGAGACTGTCTTTTTTCCATTGGACATGCTTCCCTGCTTTGTTGAAGATGAGTTGACCATAGAGTTGAGGGTCCATTTCTGGGCTCTCTATTCCATTCCATTGATCTATGTGTCTGTTTTTGTGCCAGTACCTCACTGTCTTGATGATGACAGCTTTGTAATAGAGCTTGAAGTCTGGAATTGTGATGCCACCAGCTTTGCTTTTCTTTTTCAACATTCCTCTGGCTATTCCGGGTCTTTTCTGGTTCCATACAAATTTTAGGATTATTTATATCATTTCTTTGAAAAAAGTTGATGGTATTTTGATAGGGATTGCTTTAAATGTATAGATTGCTCTAGGTAGTATAGACATTTTCACAATATTTGTTCTTCCAATTCATGAGCATGGAACGTTTTTCCATTTCTTTGTGTCTTCCTCAATTTCTTTCATGAGTATTCTATAGTTTTCTAAGTGCAGAATCTTTGCCTCTTTGGTTAGATTTATTCCTAGGTATCTTATGGTTTGGGGTCCTATTGTATATGGGATCCACTCCTTAATTTCTCTTTCTTCTGTCTTGTTGTTGGTGTATAGGAATGCCACTGATTTCTTTTTTTTTTTTTAAGGTTTTATTTATTTGTGTGAGAGAGAATGAGAGACAGAGAGCATGAGAGGGAAGAGGCTCAGAGGGAGAAGCAGACTCCCTGCTGAGCAGGGAGCCCGATGTGGGACTCGATCCCAGGACTCCAGGATCATGACCTGAGCTGAAGGCAGTCACTTAACCAACTGAGACACCCAGGTGCCCATGCCACTGATTTCTGTGCATTGATTTTATATCCTGCCACTTTAATGAATTCCTGTATGAGTTCCACATAAAGTATCATATCATCTGCAAAGAGTGAAAGTTTAACTACTTCTTTGCCAATTCGGATGCCTTTTATTTCTTTCTGTTGTCTGATTGTTGTGGCTAGGACTTCTAGTATTATGTTGAGTAGCAGTGGTGATAGTGGACATCCCTGCCATTTTCCTTAGGGGAAAAGCTCTCAGTTTTTCCCCAATGAGAATGATACTTGCTGTGGGTTTTTCATAGATGGCTTTTATGATATTGAGGTATGTACCATCTATCCCTACACTGTGAAGAGTTTTAATCAAGAATGGATGCTGTACTTAGTCAAATGCTTTTTCTGCATCTACTGAGGGGATCATATGGTTCTTGTTCTTTCTTTTATTAATGTATTATATCACATTGATTGATTTGCAGATGTTGAACCAACCTTGCAGCCCAGGAATAAATCCCACTTGGTCGTCGTGAAAAATCCCTTTAATGTACTGGTGGATCCTATTCGCTAGATTTTGGTGAGAATTTTTGCATCCATGTTCATCAGGGGTATTGGTCTGTAGCTCTCTCTCTCTCTCTCTCTTTTTTTTTTTTTTTTTTTTGTAGTTCTCCTTTTTGATGGGGTCTTCATCTGGTTTTGGGATCAAGGTAATGCTGGCCTCATAATATGAGTTTGGAAGTTTCCCGTCCATTTCTATTTTTTGGAACAGTTTCAGAAGAATATGTATTCATTCTTCTTTCAATGTTTGGTAGAATTCCTCTGGGAAGCCATCTGGCCCTGAGCTCTTGTTTGTTGGGAGATTTTTGATTACTGCTTCAATTTCCTTGCTGGTTATGGGTCTGTTAAGGTTTTTCTGTTTCTTCCTGGTTCAATTTTGGTAGTTTATACGTCTCTAGGAATGCATCCATTTCTTCCAGATTATCTAATTTGATGCCATATAGTTGATCAATATGTTCTTATAATTGTTTGTAATTCTTTGGTGTTGGTTGTAATCTCTCCTCTTTCATTCATGATTTTATTTATTTGCTTCCTTTCTTTTTTCTTTTGGATAAGTCTGACCAGAGGTTTATCAATCTTATTAATTCTTTCAAAGAACCAGATCCTAATTTTGTTGATCTGTTCTACTGTTCTTTTGGTTTCTATTTCATTGATTTCTTCTCTGGTCTTTATTATTTGTCTTCTCCTGCTGGGTTTAGGCTTTCTTTGCTCTTCTTTCTCCAGCTCCTTTCAGTGTAGGGTTAGGCTGTGTATTTGAGACCTTTCTTGTTTCTTGAGAAAGGCTTGTATTGCTATATACTTTCCTCCCAGGACCACCTTTGCTGCATCCCAAAGATTTCAAACAGTTGTGTTTTCATTTTTATTTGTTTCCATGAATTTTTTTTTAATTCTTCTCTAATTTCCTGGTTGACCTATTCATTCTTTAGTAGGATGCTGTTTAGCCTCCATGTATTTGAGTTCTTTCAGACTTTGCTCTTGTGATTGAGTTCTAGTTTCAAAGCATTGCAGTCTGAAAATATGCAGGGAATGATTCCAATCTTTTGGTATCAGTTGAGACCTGATTTGTGGCCCACGATGTGATCTATTCTTGAGAATGTTCCATGGGCACTAGAGAAGAATGTGTATTCTGTTGCTTTGGGATGGAATGTTCTGAATATATCTGTGAAGTCCATTTGGTCCAGTGTGTCATTTAAAGTATTTATTTCCTTGATGTTTTGCTTAGATGATCTGTCCATTTAAGTGAGGGGGTGTTAAAGTCCCCTACTATTATTATATAATTGTTGATGTGTTTCTTTGATTTTGTTATCAATTGGCTTATATAATTGGCAGCTCTCATGTTAGGGGCATAGGTATTTAAAATTGTTAGATCTTCTTGTTGGATAGACCCTTTAAGTAGGATGTAGTGTCCTTCCTCATCTCTTATTATAGTCTTTGGTTTAACTAATTTGTGTGATATAAGGTGCCACCCCAGCTTTCTTTTGATGTCCATTAGCATGGTAAATGGTTTTCCACTCCCTCACTTTCAATCTGGGGGTGTCTTTGGGTCTAAAATGAGTCTCTTGCAGACAGCATATCGATGGGTTTTGTTTTTTTATCCAATCTGATACCCTGTTTCTTTTGAATGGGGCATTTAGCTCATTTACATTCAGGGTAACTATTGAAAGATATGAATTTAGTGTCACTGTATTGCCTGTAAGGTGACTGTCACTGTATATTGTCTCTGTTCCTTTCTGGTCTATTTTACTTTTAAGCTTTCTTTTTGCTTAGAGGACCCCCTTCAATATTTCTTGTAGGGCTGGTTTGGTGTTTGTAAATTCTTTTAGTGTTTGTTTGTCCTGGAATTTTTATCTATCCTTCTATTTTCAATGACAGCCAAGCCGGATATAGTATTCTTGGCTGCATATTTTTCTCATTTAGTGCTCTGAATATATCATGACAATCCTTTCTGGCCTGCCAGATCTCTGTGGATAGGTCTGCTGCCAATCTAATGTTTCTACCATTGTAGCTTACAGACCTCTTGTCCTGAGCTGCTTTCAGGATATTCTCTTTGTCTCTGAGACTTGTGAGTTTTACTATAAGATGTCGGGGGGCTGACCTATTTTTATTGATTTTGATGGGGGTTCTCTCTGCCTCCTAGATTTTGATGCTGTTTCCTTCCCCAAATTAGGGAAGTTCTCTGCTATAATTTGCTCCAATACACCTTCTGCCCCTCTCTCTCTTTATTCTTCTGGGATCCCAATTATTCTAATGTTGTTTCACTTTATGGTATCACTTATCTCTCGAATTCCCACCTCGTGACCCGGTAATTGTTTATCTCTCTTTTTCTCAGCTTCTTTATTCTCCATCCTTTGGTCTTATATATCACTAATTCTCTCCTGTGCCTCATTTATCCTAGCAGTTAGAGCCTCTATTTTTGATAGTACCTCACTAATAAACTTCTTTATTTTGACTTGGTTAGATTTTAATTCTTTTATTTCTCCAGAAAGGATTCTCTAGTATCTTCTATGCTTTTATCAAGCCCAGTTAGTACCTTTATGATCATCATTCTGAACTCTAGTTCTGACATCTTAATAAAGTCTGTATTGATTAGGTCCCTGGAAGTTGGTACTGCCTCTTGCTCATTTATTTGAGATGAGTTTTTCCGTATTGTCATTTTGTCTAGTGGAGATATAAAGGAATGAGTGAACAAAATGAAAAGGGTACCAACGACCCCAGAAAAACATACAAAAAACAAATCAGAAGGGACCCTGGACTGGGGGGGGGGGAAGAAAGGGACAAAAAATAATATGATCAGGCTGGTGAATAGAATAGAGCCACACACTAGATTTTGGGTGTATTTTGGTCTGTTAGAAGAAATTGCCTCCCAAAATTTTAAAGAAAGAAAATCTTTATATATATACAGTATATGTAAATACAATGAAGGGATGGAATATGACTGTGAAGATGAAAATTAAAAAAGAGGGGAAATGATGGTGGAGGAGTAGGTAACCCTATTCCAACTGGTCCTTGGAATTGAGCTGGATATCTACCACACAACTCTGAGCACGCACAAAATCAGCCTGAGACTTAAGAAGATCTGGATCTCTACAAAGAGAATATCACTGGCAGTTGGTTCTGAGGTACGAAGTGGGGAGCCGAGATTCTGCAGGCAGATATCGGAGGATAAGTGGCAGTGGCAGGGAGCCTGGCTGTGGGGATCTTACACCACTGGGGAGTGATAACCTCCTGTGATGGGGACCGGGCACAGACTCACAGACCGGTAGGGGCAGGGAAAGGACTTTAGACTGAAACTAGAGTGGCGGTGTCTCATATGTGAACTGTGGGTGGCTGGCGGTTTCAGAGTCACAAATGGCAAAGAAAAGCCCCGACCTGGAGGCAGGACTGGGAGTGCTGCGGAGGGACACACAACCCAGGAAGCTGCAATTTATAGCAGCACAGACAGAAATGGAGAGACTGTGGCCTGGAGAGCTCAATGAACAGAATGCGATCTCTCTGGTCTGAGGCAGAGAGTTGGAAACGGTCTCTTCTGCTCTGACTCTTGGAAGAGATGTGAAAAGCCGCCAGGGGAAGTCACCAGAGAACAAAAGCCCCAAAACACCGGTACCCACTGAGCCCATCCCTTGCCACAGGGGGCAGGGCAACTCTGCCCAAACAGGGTTGCCTGAGTAACAGCATGGCAGGCCCCTCCCCCAGAAAACAGGTTGGGAGAACAAGAGGCCAGCAACCCTAAGGTCACTAGAAAACAGGTCCATCTTGCTTGGGTTCTGGTCAATAGTTTGGACTTATACATTCCCTCAACCACCCATCAACAGAATGACTAGGAGGAGGAACCCCCAAAACAAGAGAGACCCAGAGATTATGACTTATGCTGTAGATTTACAAATGGATGAAGATATAACCAAGATGCCAGAGATGGAATTCAGGCTAGCAATTGTGAACACAATAGCTAGAATGGAGAAATCAGTTAATGGCAACACAGAGTCTCTAAGGGCAGAAATGAAAGGTGAATTGGCAGAACTTAAATATGCTATAAACGAGATCCAATCTAATCTAGATAATCTAACAGCTACGGTAATTGAGGTAGAAGAAAGAATGAGTGACCTGGGAGACAATTTAATAGATAAGAACGGAAAAGAGGAGGCCAGGGAAAAAACTCAGAATCCATGAAAATAGAATCAGAGAGATACATGACACCATGAAGCATTTCACTGTCAGAATTACTGGAATCCCAGTGGGGGTGGAGAGAGAGGATTAGAAGCTATATTTGAGCAAATCATAGCTGGGAATGACCCTAATCTGGGGAATGAAACAAACATTCGTGTCCTAGAGGCAGAGAGGACCCCTTCCAAGATCAAGGAAAACAGGCCAACAATTTGGCATATAGCAGTAAAACTTGCAAATCTTAGAACCAAGGAAACCATCTTAAAGGCAGTTAGGGGGAAGAGATTCCTTACGTACAGAGGGAGGAACATCCGAATAACGTCAGACCTATCCACACAAAACTGGCAAGCCAGAAAGGATAGCCAAGACATACTTAGGGTACTAAACGAGAAAAACATGCAGCCAAGAATACTTTATCCAGCAAAGCTGTCATTTAGAATGGATGGAGAGATGCAGAGCTTCCAAGATTGGCAGAAACTGAAAGAATAAGTGACCACTAAGCTGGCCCTACAAGAAATATTAAGGGGGTTCTATAAAAGGAGAAAGACCCCAAGAGTCTTTACAGGGACAATCTATAAAAACAACGTTTTCACAGGCAACATGATGACAATTAATTCAGATCTTTCAATAATCACCCTCGATGTGAACGGCCTAAATGTTCCCATAAAATGGCACAGGGCTAAAGATTGGATAAAAAGAAAGGACCCATTCATGTGCTGTCTACAAAGACTCATTTTGAACCTAAAGATACAACCAGACTAAAAGTGAAGGGATGTAGATCCATCTTCCATGCCAGTGGACCTCAAAAGAAAGCTGGCATAGTAATTCTCACATCAGACAAATTAGATTTTAAACTAAAGTCTGTAGTTAGAGACACAGAAGGACACTATATCATTCTTAAAGGGTCTTTCCAACAAGAAGATCTAACAATTGTAAATATCTATGCCCCCAACATGGGAGCAGCCATCTACATAAGCCAACTGTTCACCAAAATAGAGTTGTATTGATAACAATAGGTTAATTGTAAGAGACCTCAATATTCCACTCTCAGCAATGGACAGATCATCTAAGCAGAAAATCAGCAAAGAAACAAGAACTTTGAATGACACGCTGGACCAGATGGACCTCATAGATACATACAGAACATTTCACCCTAAAACAACAGAATACTCATTCTTCTCAAGCTCACATGGAACTTTCTCCAGAATAGACCACATACTGGGTCACAAATCAGGCCTCAACCGATACGAAAAGATTGAGATTATTCCCTGCATATTCTCAGACCACAGTGCTTTAAAACTGGAACTCAATCACAAGAAAAAATTGGGCAGAAATTCAAACACTTGGAAGCTAAAGACCACTCTGCTCAAGAATGTTTGGGTCAACCAGGAAATCAAAGAACAACTTAAACAATTCATGGAAATCAATGAGAACGAAAACACATCGGTCCAAAACCTATGGCATACTGCAAAGGCGGTCCTATGTGGGAAATACATAGCCATTCAAGCCTCACTCAAAAAATAGAAAAATCCCGAATTCACCAACTAACTCTAAATCTTAAGGAACTAGAGAAAAAGCAAGAAACGATGCCTAAGCCACACATTAGAAGAGAAATAATTAAAATTAGAGCAGAGATCAATGAATTAGACCAGAAACACAGTAAATCAGATCAACGAAACTAGAAGTTGGTTCTTTGAAAGAATTAATAAGATCGATAAACCACTGGCCAGACTTATCCAAAAGAAGAGAGAAAGGACCCAAATTAATAAAATTATGAATGAAAGAGGAGAGATCACGACTAACACCAAGGAAATAGAGACAGTTATTAGAAATTATTATCAACAACTCTATGCCAAGAAACTGAGCAATCTGGATGAAATGGAGGTCTTCCTGGAAACATATAAGCTGCCAAGACTGAAACAGGAAGAAATTGACAACCTGAATAGGCCAATAACCAGTAACGAGATTGAAGCAGTGATCAAAAACCTCCCAAAAAACAAGAGTCCAGGGCCTGATGGATTCTCTGGGGAATTCTACCAAACAATCAAAGAAGAAATAATACCTATTCTCCTGAAGCTGTTTCAAAAAATAGAAGCAGAAGGAAAACTTCCACACTCATTCTATGAGACCAGCATTACCTTAATGCCCAAACACGCAAAGACCTCATCAAAGGGAGAATTTCAGACTGGTATTCCTGATGAATATGGATTCCAAAATCCTCAACAAATCCTAGCTAATAGGATCCAACAATACATTCAAAGGATCATCCACCACGACCAAGTGGCTTTTATCCCTGGGATGCAAGGGTGGTTTAACATTCGCAAATCAATCAATGTGATAGAACACATTAATAAGAGGAGAGAGAAGAACCATATGGTCCTCTAAATTGATGCAGAAAAAGCATTTGACAAAATACAATGCCCTTTTCTGATTAAAACTCTTCAGAGTATAAGGATAGAGGGAACATTCCTCAAGTTCATAAAATCCATCTATGAAAAACCCACAGCCAATATCATCCTCAATGGGGAAAAGCTGAGAGCCTTTCCCTTAAGATTAGGAACATGTCACAGATGCCCACTGTTGCCATTATTGTTCAACATAGTACTAGAAGTCCTAGCAACAGGAGTCAGACAACAAAAAGAAATAAAAGGTATTCAAATTGGCAAGGAAGAAGTCAAACTCTCTCTTTTTGCAGACGACATGATACTTCATGTGGAAAACCCAAAAGACTCTACCCACAAACTACTAGATCTCATATAGCAATTCAGTAATGTGGCAGGATACAAAATCAATGCACAGAAATCAGTTGCTTTCTTATACACTAACAATGCAAATGTAGAAAGAGAAATTAGAGAAACGATTCCATTTACAATAGCACCAAAAACCATGAGATACCTTGGAATAAACCTAACCAAAGACGTAAAGGATCCATACTCTAGGAAATACAGAACACTCATGAAAGAAATGGAGGAAGACACAATAAGCTGAAAAAGTATTCCATGCTCATGGATCAGAAGAGGAAACATTGTTAAAATGTCTATGCTGCCCAGAGCAATCTATACCTTCAATGCCATCCCCATCAAAATTCCAATGACATTTTTCAAAGTGCTGGAATAAACAATCCTAAAATTTGTATGGAATCAGAAAAGACCCCGAATCGCCAAGGAAATGTTGAAAAAGAAAAACAAAGCTGGGGGCATCACGTTGCCCAATTTCAAGCTATACTACAAAGCTGTGATCACCAAGGCAGCATGGTACTGGCACAAAAACAGACATACAGACCAATGGAACAGAATAGAGAGCCCAGATATGGACCCTTAACTCTATGGTCAAATAATCTTCGAGAAAGCAAGAAAAAACATGCAATGGAGAAAAGACAGTCTATTCGGTAAATGGTGCTGGGAAAATTGGACAGCCACATGAAGAAGAATGAAACTCGACCATTCTCTAACACCATACACAAAGATGAAGTCAAATGGATGAAAGACCTCAATGTGAGACAGGAATCCATCAAAATCCTAGAGGAGAACATAGGCAGTAACATCTTTGACATCGGCCACAGCAACTTCTTTCAAGATACGTCTACAAAAGCTAGAGAAACAAAAACAAAAATGAACTTTTGGGAGTTCATCAAGATCAAAAGCTTCTGCACAGCAAAGGAAACAGTCAACAAAACAAAGAGGCAACCCACGGAATGGGAGAAGATATTTGCAAATGACACTACAGATAAAGGGCTGGTATCCAAGATCTATAAAGAACTTCTTAAACTCAACACCCAAAAAACAAATAATCAAGTCAAAAAATGGGCAGAAGACATGAAAAGACACTTCTCTGAAGAAGACATACAAATGGCTAACAGACACATGAAAAAATATTCAACATCATTAGCCATCAGGGAAATTCAAATCAAAACCACATTGAGATACCACCCTACACCTGTTAGAATGGCACAAATGGACAGGGAAAGAAACAACAAATGTTGGAGAGGGTGTGGAGAAAGGGGAAACCTCTTACAGTGTTGGTGGGAATGCAAGTTGGTACAGCCTCTTTGGAAAACAGTGTGGAGGTTCCTCAAAAAATTAAAAATAGAGCTACCCTGTGACCCAGCAATTGCACTCTTGGGTATTTACCCCAAAGACACAGATGTAGTGAAAAGAAGAGCCATATGCACCCCAATGTTCATAGCAGCAATGTCCGCAATAGCCAAACTGTGGAAAGAGCTGAGATGCTCCTCAACAGATGAATGGATAAAGAAGATGTGGTCCATATATACAATGGACTATTACTCAGCCATCAGAAAGGATGAATACCCAACTTTTGCATCAACATGGATGGGACTGGAGGAGATTATGCTAAGTGAAATAAGTCAAGCAGAGAAAGTCAATTATCATATGGTTTCACTTATTTGTGGAACATAAGGCATAGCATGGAGGACATTAGGAGAAGGAAGGGAAAAATGAAGGGGAGCAATCAGAGGGAGTGATGAACCATGAGAGACTATGGACTCTGAGAAACAAACAGGGTTTTGGAGGCGGGGGGGGTGAGTATTGGTTCAGCCCAGTGATGGGTATTAAGGAGGGCATGTACTGCATGTAGCACTGGGCGTTATAAGAAAACAATGGATCTTGGATCACCATGTCAAAAACTAATGATGTATTATATGGTGACTAACATAACATAATAAAATAAAACAAATAATAATAAAGTATTTTTTTTGTTAATGGAGAAAAAAAAATCCTAGAGGAGAACATAGGCAGTAACCTCTTGGAAATCAGCCCCAGCAACTTCTTTCAAGATATATCTCCAAAAACTAGTGAAACAAAAGCAAAAATGAACTTTTGGGACTTCATCAAGATAAAAAGCTTCTGTACAGCAAAGGAAACATTCAACAAAACAAGGAGGCAACCCACAGAATGGGAGATGATATTTGCAAAAACAATACAGATAAAGGGCTGGTATCCAAGATCTATAAAGTACTTCTCAAACTCAACACCCAAAAAATAAATAATCACGTCAGAAAATGGGCAGAAGACATGAAAAGATACTTCTCTGAAGAAGACATACAAATGGCTAACAGACACATGAAAAAATGTTCATCTTCATTAGCCATCAGGGAAATTCAAATCAAAACCACATTGAGATACCACCTTATACTAGTTAGAATGGCAAAAATGGACAGAGAAAGAAACAACAAATGTTGGAGAGGTTGTGGAGAAAGGGGAACCCTCTTACACTGTTGGTGGGAATGCAAGTGGTACAGCCACTTTGGACAACAGTGTGAAGATTCCTCAAAAATTTAAAAATAGAGCTACCCTATGACCCAGCAATTGCACTCCTGGGTATTCACCCCAAAGACACAAATGTAGTGAAAGAAGGGCCATTTGTACCCCAATGTTCACAGCAGCAATGTCTGCAATAGCCAAACTGTGGAAAGAGCCGAGATGCCCTTCAACAGATGAATGGATAAAGAAGATGTGGTCCATATATACAATAGAATATTACTCAGCCATCAGAAAAGATGAATACCCAACTTTTACATCAACATGGATGGGACTGGAGGAGATTATGCTAAGTGAAATAAGTCAAGGAGAGAAAGTCAATTATCATATGGTTTCACTTATTTGTGGAACATAAGGAATAGCATGGAGGACACTAGGAGAAGGAAGGGAAAAGTAAAGGGGGGTTCAGAGGGAGAGAGGAGCCATGAGAGACTATGGACTCTGAGAAACAAACATGGTTTTAGAGGGGATGGTTGTGGCAGGATGGGTTTTCCCGGTGATGGGTATTAAGGAGGGCATGTACTGTATGGAGCACTGGGTGTTATATGAAAACAATGGATTTTGTATCACCACATCAAAAACTAATGACATGGGGCGCCTGGGTAGCTCAGTCATTAAGCGTCTGCCTTCAACTCAGGTCATGATCCCAGGGTCCTGGGATCGAGTCCTGCATTGGGCTCCCTGCTCAGCGGGAAGCCTCCTTCTCCCTCTCCCACTCCCCCTGCTTGCGTTCTCTCTCTTGCTGTGTTTCTCTGTCAAATAAATAAATAAAATCTTTAAAAAAAAACTAATGATGCTTTGTATCGTGACTAACATAACATAATAAAAATAAAAAAAATTAAAAACGATTTTTAAAAAGGAATTGATAGATTAGAAGTTGGTTGAGAAAAGAACGAAAATATAAAAAAGAGAGAGAGAGAGAGAATTGATCAGGCGGGAGACTAGGACGAAGTCATACACTAGATTTAGGGTATATTTTGGTGTTTTACATGAAAGTGTATCCCAAATTTTAAAGAAAGAAAAACATATATATATATACAAAAAATAAAGTTACATACAATGAAGGAATAAAATATGAATGTGAAAATGAAAATTAAAAAAAGATTTTAAAAAAGGAATTGATAAGATGTTTGAAAAAGGAAAGAAGAGAATTCAACTAAAAAATAGAAAAATAAATAAATAAAATTAACAAAATTAACTTGAACGACTAAAGAATCATGGGAAAAATGCCATGAATTCTATGTTCTGTATTCCCCTAGTGCTGGGGTTTTGCCGTTTTTATTCATTGGTAAACTTGGTCTTGGCTGGATGTTCTTGCTGATCTTCTGGGGGAGGGGCTTGTTGCTGTGATTCTGAAATGTCTTTGCCTGAGGCGGAATTGCACCACCCTTGACATGGGCCAGGCTAAGTAATCTGCTTGGGTTTTCTCTCTGTAGCTTTCATTCCCTGAAAGCTTTCCATATAGCTTTGGAGGACGAGAATGAAAATGGCCGCCTCCCCATCTCTGGCCCCGGAGGAACAGAGAACTCGGGGCTCCACTCCTCAGTGTGCCCTCAGAGAAAAACAGTCAATTACTCCTGTCTGCCAAGTCTCCAGCCACACTCCGTGCTCACCTGGCCTGTGACCCAGTGTTTCTATCTCTGGCACACGACCCCGTTTGGAGTCTCCAAACCCAGCAGACTCCTCCGGTGTGCTCCTGTGCCACTCCCCCTGGGGGAGGAAGGGGAGTCTCCCTGCTTGTTGGGCTCCTGCTCGAAGAGTAGTGGCCCGACTGTGCCATAGATCACAGTTTATGGCAACCCTGAGGTGAGAGTCCACTCCTTGGATCCATCTTTGCAGCCAACTTCCCTGCTCCGATACCTGGGGGCTCTGCCACACTCAGGCACCCCCGGTGTTTCTGTGATTCCAAAGGTCTTGAGACTACACTGTCCCAGTGAGTGTTCCACCGTACAGCTTTGGAAGAGGAGAGTGAAAATGGTGGCCTCCCAATCTCTGGCCCCAGAGGAGCCGAGAACTCGGGGCCCACTCCTCAGTGAGCTCTCATAGAGAAACAGTCAATTACTCCTTTCTCCCAAGTCTCTGGCTGCACTCAGTGCTCATCCAGCCTGTGCCCAAGCATTTCTATCTCTGTCACAGGACCCCGTTTGGAGTCTCCAGACCCAGCAGATTCCTGTGGTGAGCTCCCATGCTGCTCCTCCCGGGGGAAAAAGGGGAGTCTCCCCAGATCTGCCACTTGTTGGGTCCCTGCTTGAAGAGCAGTGGCCCAACTGTGCCACAGATCACAGTTTATGGCAACCCCGAGCTGAGAGCCCACTCCTCGGCTCCATCTTTGCAGCTGGCTTCCCCGCTCTGATACCTGGGAGCTCTGCCACACTCAAGCACCCCCGGTCTTTCTGTGACCCCAAGGGTCCTGAGACCACATTATTCCAGCGAGGGTTCTACTCCCCTGCTTAGCCACTGGAGTGATATCCCTCAGTGGAGCCGAGTTCTATAAGTTCTGATTTTATGCTCTGCTGCTCTATCACTTGCCAGTAGCCAGCTGATGGAGTTTCCCTCCTGCCATGGTCTGTCTTCCCAAATATTGCCTTGGATTCACTTCTCTGCACATCCTACCTCCAGAAAGTGGTCGCTTTTCTGTTCATAGAATTGCTGCTATTCTTTTTTTTTTTTTAAAGATTTTATTTATTTATTTGAGAGAGAGAGAATGAGAGAGAGAGAACACCTGAGAGGGGATAGGGTCAGAGGACGAAGCAGACTCCCTGCCGAGCAGGAAGCCCGATGCGGGACTCGATCCAGGGACTCCAGGATCATGACCTGAGCCGAAGGCAGTCGCTTAACCAACTGAGCCACCCAGGCGCCCAACTGCTATTCTTTTCTTAGATCTCCTGTTGAGTTTGTAGGTGTTCAGAATGGTTTGATAATTATCTAGCTGGATTCCTGGGACCAGATGAAATTTAGGTCTCCTACTCCTCTGCCATCTTGCTCCTCCCTGCCAGTTTACTCTAGGTTGCAGAGTGGTTAATAGAGTTTCTCCGAAAAGTGTAACACCCATTTTTTCATGTAAAGCCTATATGTCACTAGGGTGAAGCCAGGCAACTTTTTTTAAGGATTACATTTATTTATTTGAGAGACAGAGAGCACGCAATCACAAGCAGGGTAGGGGCAAAGGGAGAGGGAGAAGCCAAGTCTGCACTAAGCAGGTAGCCCGATATGGGGCTATATCCCAAGACCCTGGGATCATGACCTGAGCCAAAGGCAGACACTTAACAGACTGAGCCACCTAGGCACCCCCAGGTAACTTTTTAAATATATAATTTACCTTTGAGAAACAAGGCTTGTTGAACTTTTCCCATGATTATAGGTGTTAAGTTGGAACTGGCCATCAAAAAAGGAAACATCAGGCTAGAGAGACACAAGGCCTCCATGGTTTTGGTGTTCAGTTTGGAAAAGACCCCAATAGCAAACTAATAGTTGCTTTTCAAAAGGGATATATCTAACACTCATGTCAATGAGAAGCTGAGTCCAAAACCGCAAGGCATACCCCCAGGCAGAGTCTACTTCCCTTTGCCAGAGACTCCAATTGTAAAATCATTAGTTACAGAGACTTAAAGCTCAAAGTGGTGAATATGAACGTAGAGTCCTAAAGATAAAAAGACTGACAAGCTTGCTGGACACTTTCCATATCAGAATGTTGTTTTGGGCCCTATTCAAAAGATGCTAATTTGTGGATTAACTGATATAAAGGACCAAACAGCAATCCAAATCCAATATCCAAAGGATCCAGTTTGGTGCCAGGCCTCCTTTTCAGTGGTAAGGGGCTGAAAAGACAACAAATTTTCTTTAGCCACCTGAGGATTCAGTACTGTGAATCTGCCTACACAGTCCCAAGCATATAACTTGGCAAGCAGACTCCTGGATTTTGTTGGTGGTTTTCAGAAACTTTTCTTAGGAGAGGTGTGATAATGCCACAACCAACACTTATGAAACTGAACCTTCTGATTACTGATCATCAGTACATCATGTATATGTATAAAAGTTTTGGAAATCAGTGTGTAAACACTAGCACTAAATTCTGATTTATCCAATTTTCACAAATGACAATGAAGTTTAGGTAACCTTGAAGGAGAAGTACAAAGCATACATCAGAGGCCTTGTTACATACATGAAAACAGATCTTGAACCTCAGGTGCCAGTAGTTTGGGAAAGAAGATGTTGTCAATGCTTAAAACAGTGTACCATGTGCTATTAAGTGTATATAATGGATTCAGTTAGAGTCACATTGTCTGCAACTGCTGAAATTATAGGGGAAACCAATTGAATTTATTTAACAGTAATCCACGATAAACCTCCAGCTCTTCTTAAGAATTTTACATTGGACATACATGGTTGTTCTGTAGTTACCTTCCATCTCTTATAGATTATGCTTCCTTTAAGTATTTAATCAGGGTTGTGATTTTCTTATTTCCTCCTGGGTTTTGATACTTTGTGTTAAACTACCCAGGATGAGACAGAAAGCCTGGTGGGGAAGCTGTTTAGGTTTCCCACTAACACTTCCCTACATGTGACTGAATTTCATCTAGCATTTATGGGACAGGGAAATACAAACATGTTTTTATTATGCATTCATATGTAGAGGTCACACCAAGATTGCACAGAATTGACCCCAAAGTTTTCATTCACAAGGTCATATATGAGTTCTCTTTATTCTAAACATGGCCAAAACCCATAACTTGATTCTGGATGCTGTTTCATTCCACGGGTCCTGTAGAATAAGTGACTTGGTTATCCATATTTAACAGAGTTATAAGTTTCATTCTCTTCTCTCATCAAAATTCCCCAGCCTATTCAGCCATCTGAATCCACATGGCATTTCATTTCCCCTCGGGATGTTATGGAACCTGGACTGGATCACCCGATGGAAGAACCAAGTGGCACTCGGAGATCTTTGGAGGATAGGAGGTTTATTTAATGCCGGCAGGCTCAGAGAATGATCTCCAAAGGTCTGAGCCCCAAGCACAAACAAAGGGGGTAATTTATACACTTCTACTTCTGCATACTTGGTACTTGTGGCACTCACAGGAAGCGGGGCAGGGAGAAGAACCTAGAAGAGCCCCAGGGCAGGGACTGGGACTCCCTTGCTGGCTCAGTCGGCCATCTTAGGACACAGATTTTTCCTTTTCATTCCTCCCTTTCAATGCCTTTTCTTACTTGAATGGGCATAGATTATTATTAGGGTTCTTGCCAGTCTAGAGGTCTGTATTGGGTTACCAGTAGTTGTAATTTAATTGATTCTATCCGAGAGCTGATGAATCAGGTGATGAGATTAATAATACATGGATTGAACAGGAATGCCAATAGGATCATGAGGAGAGGACTAGCTAGGGAAAGGAGCCATGTAGCCCAGCTCCAGATATTAACCAATTGCCCCAAGAATTTGCTAATTCTTCTCTCCTGTGTGCAACCCGATCTTGTAGTTGTTGGATCTTGTCTCTGACTAACCCTGATTGATTCATACAGAAACAACATTCCTCATTTAGGAAGAGACAAAGTCCCCCCTTTCCATCAGCGAGCAGGTCCAAGCCCCTCTGATTCTGTAGTACCACCGCTGCAAGGGAGTCTATTTGATCTTGTATAGTCATAGACTTGGCCACCTGTTCCATATCTTCTGTGAGATTTTCTGACAGTTTCTGGTAGTAATAGGAGGATGAAGTGATGCCTCCTATTCCAGGGCCAAAACCATTGTTATGCCCAATCCAACCAACAGTGGGATGAATTGGACAGCCCTTTTGGGCCGTGTATGTGCCAACACGGGAATGGGAAAGGATTGATTATTGGGGATTATATCTACCTGGATAGTAAGAAGCATCAATGCACATGTCCCCACCCAGTTAACTGGTAAGCATCGATAAATATACCTTCCGCACATGAAAAGGATGCCAGGTTCTGGAGTGCACCATGGTGTGGCAGACATGTACCCATCAAGCAAAAGGCAGCTGTGGGTTTGAAGACGTTGGGTGGCAGATAGGCTTCCTACTGAATGTGTTTCCCCAGGATTATGGACACAGTCGGGGGCTGGGTAAGACAACAATACATCGGCCGGTTTTGGGTCTATTTCTGCGGGTTTGGGAGGATCACCTGTGGGTCTGATCAGGTTGAGGAAACTCAGTAGGCTTGCTATAAGTGGAGGGGGCCCAGTTCGCAGGCAGAGCCAGCAATCTGCAGCCAACCGAGGTTTGGTTGTGTTGAGTAAATGGTGGACCCCTTCTAATATACCATTTACTTGAGGGTCTAGAGCGAGAGGTCCCCAATGGGGAGGAAACCTCAGCAGGGGTTGATAAAGGTCAGGTTTCCAGGAGGTTAGGCCCTTTTCCTCAGGACATCTCAGATCCCTATATCCCCAGTATAGTCTGGGCCTAATTTTTCCTGTCATGAGTGTCTCTCCCCTATTGTGACAAATAGTAACTTCCCTCAAGTCATAACATTGTCTCAGCATGCTAGGGCATAACGAGGTACAAGAACAGAGAGACAATGGAGTTGGTGTTGTCTGTTCTCGGTTGGATGTGTCTGCAGTTAGAGTGAGAGTGGGAGCTCGGGCAGGGGCCTTCCGGACAAGAGTGGGGAGAGGCCGTGGAGGGGCCAGGGTGTCTCCAGAGGGTAGGGCCGCATATCAGTTGGGACATCGGTCTGTCGGGTGACCGGACACGTAGAACAGACCCTCGTGTTGGCAGAGGGTTGGGTGGCATTTAGCACATGCATTGAGGTTATTTGCCCAAGAGGGCTTGTGGTAATTCTGGCATGTACATGGCGAGTAGTTGGTGCTCCCTAGTATCCCTATGGCCTGGAGAGTGAGGGAGAGGAAACCTGTGAGCAAGCGAGTGTAGTAATACATCCTAAGGTGACCCAATAAACAACAACAATGGCAAGTCTCTGGAGGAAAGTTCAGTCAGAAGGGGCAACAGTATAGAGTCTGACTCCTAGGATGAGGGATATCACGCTGATGAGAGCTAGGGACCACGAGGAGTAGGTGTCCATTAGCGGTGGGGTTTCATCAAAGGCGAAGCTGGAGCAGGTTTGTGGTGTTTGGCTGGACTTTCCACTGGTGTGACTCCCCATCTGAATGATGAGCTTTCTTCACTCTGGAGTGGTGGACCCATGGGGTGACACCTGAGACCTTGAGGGCAGTAGGGGTGGTTAGTACAACAGTGTGGGGCCCTGTCCACTGCAGTTTGAGGGGGTCTTTCTTCCAATCTTTGACCCAAACTGAGTCCCCTGTTTGGAAGGAGTGTACCTGAGACCCTAAGGAGATAGGGGTCTGCTCAATGGTGTATTTTTTAATTCATTTAGAGTGGCCCCGAGGGCCTGAGCTGCTCCTTTATTTTTTTATCTCCAACCTGATGTAAGTTTTCTGGAAGGCTCCCCAGGCATGGGGGAGGCCATCCATATATTAATTCCAATGGGGAGAAACCTAATGTACCAGGCATGCAGCGAGCACACAGGAGAGCTAGGGGTACCAGATCCATGGGAGGTTAGTCTCCTGACAAAACTTTGCTAAGGTTCACTTGAGGGTGCAATTCATTCACTCTACTTTCCATGAACTTTGGGGTTGGCAAGCAGTGTGGAGTGTCCAGGTGATGTTGAGAGATTTGGTCAAGACCTGTACAATGTCTGCCACAAATGTGGGCCCATTGTCACTATGGATTGTTAATGGCAGGCCGAACCGGGGCATGATCTCCTGCAAGAGGACTTTAGCTACTTCCCGGCTTTGCTCCGTCCTGGTTGGGAAGGCTTTGACCCACCCAAAGTATGTGCATACTATTACTAGGAGATATCTGAACCCCCTGCTTCGCTGCACATCTGTGAAGTCTACCTCTAGATCTTCAAAGGGGGTTGCTCCCATCCTCTGGACACCTGGCGGGGACTGTGGTGCAGACCGAGCATTATTTTTAGCACATGTTATGCACCGTTCACTCTTTGCTCAGCATAGTGCTGGCAGTTGACTGATGTAGTAGTGCTTCTTGAGAAGGACCTCTAATGCAGTTTCTTCCAGATGAGTGAGTTGGCGGTGCTCCTTGACTAGATGCCCTCCAGTTGCTGTTGAAACGAAGACGTGCCTGTCTGACATCATCCACCATCCCTTTTCAGTCAGGGTGGCCCCCTCAGCCATGGCCCATTCTTTTTCCTTTTTAGTGTAACTGGGCGGAGGGACTTCTTCCGGGGGTGTCAGGGCCATGGTGAGGGAAGGGACTCTGTCCATGTCCTCACTGGTTGTGGTCTTGGCTGCCTCATCTGCCAGATGATTTCCCCATGCTATGGGGTCTTCTCCTTTCTGGTGTCCCTTACAGTGCAGGATTGCTACTTCCTTTGGAAGCCAGACAGCTTCGATGAGTCTCAATATCTCCTCTTTGTTTTTGATAGCTTTTCCTGTGGCAGTTAGGAGTCCCCTTTCCTTGTAGATGGCTCCATGTATATGTACAGTAGTGAAGGCATACTGAGAGTCAGTATAGATGTTAACTCGCTTGCCTTCACTGAGGGTGAGGGCTTGGACTAAGGCATATAATTCAGCCCATTGAGCAAACCATCCAGCTGGTAATGCCTTAGCTTCTAGGACTTTAGTGGTTGTGGTTAGTGCATAACCCGCTTTCCAGTCACCCTCTTGTAGGTAACTGCTGCCATTGCTAAACACTGTGAGCTCTGGATTCTTTATGGCTTGATCCTGCAGATCTGGACGGCTCACATAGATTTCAACAGTTACCTCAGAGCAGTCATGGTCTGGTTCCCCCTCTTCTGTGGGGAGAAAGGTTGCTGGGTTTAATGTCTTTACTGTTTCAAGGGTGACCCCCGGGTTTTCACAGAGGAGACCTTGGTACTGTGCTAGCTGAGAGTTGGAAAGGAAGCGGTGCCCCTGTGCATTCATGAAGGACACAACTGCGTGAGGGACCTTGATGTTAAGTTCTTGACCCAGGGTGAGTTTGTCCACCTCCTTGATGAGTAGGACTGTGGCTGCCAGCGCCATGAGACACGGTGGCCATCCCGCTGCCACAGGGTCCAGCTTCTTTGACAGGTATGCAACTGGCCATTGCCAGGGCCCAACAGTCTGGGTGAGTACTCCGAGCACTATTTTTTCCTTTTCATGCACAAAGAGATTGAAGGGTTTTTCTACATCTGGTAGGCCCAGGGCTGGAGCCCGCCCCAGGGCAGTCTTTATCTCTGTGAAGGCGGCTTCTGCTTCTTCAGTCCAGGCAGGGGGTTCTCGATCTAGTCCCCCTAAGAGATCATAGAGGGGTCTTGCTATTGCTGAGAACCCAGGGATCCAGATGAGGCAGAATCCTGAAGCCCCCAGGAATTCTCGTAGGCCCCTTTTTGTCTGGGGCTGTGGCAGGGAGATGATGACTTTCTTTCTCTCTGGCCCTAGTTCTCTCTTCCCTTGGGTGAGGAGGAAACCAAGGTATCGGACCTGTTGTTGGCAGATTTGTGCCTTCTTCCATGAGACTCAGTATCCCAAGTCTGACAGGAGGTGCAGGAGGGTCTTTGTGCCTTTTATGCAGTCTTCTTGTGTGTCACTGGCAAGGAGGAGGTCATCCACATATCAGAGGAGGGTACATCGTGTGGCCTCTCTTGGGAAGCTGGCGAGGTCCACAACCAGCACTTCCCCAAAGAGGATTGGTGAGTTTTTAAACCCCTGCGGGAGGCGCGTCCAAGTCAGTTGCATCGGGCGCCCTGTATCAGGTTCAGTCCATTGAAAGGCAAACAGTGGTTGGCTCTGGGGAGCCAAGCAGAGGCAGAAGAAGGCATCCTTTAAATCTAGGCAAGTGAACCATCTGGCCAACCCTGGGATTTGGCTGAGGAAGGTGTATGGATTTGGGACCACTGGGTGCAGAGAGTTGGTCACCTTGTTGATGGCCTACAGGTCTTGAACTGGTCTGGATCCCCCTCCTGGCTTCTTGACTGGCAAGAATGGGATATTCCAGGATGACTGGCACTCGATTAGAATACCTGCTCCTTTGAGTTTGGCCAGATGTTCTTGGATGCCAATCTTAGCTTCTTGTGGAAGGGAGTATTGCCTTTGCCTCTGAGGTTGGGCTCCTGGGATCAGTTCAACAATGATAGGGGCCCAATTCTGGGCTAGTCCAGGTGGGTTGTCTTCAGCCCATATTGAAGGGAAGGCGAGTCTGAACTCCGGCAGGCTACTCAGTTGGGCCTGGGCACAGAATAGCCTTCATTCTTCTTCCCTTGGCATGGTAGTTGCTAGTACCCCATCTCCTCTTGCCTTGGGTTCAATCAGATGCTAGTGTGTCTGGTGGGCTCAAAGGTTATCTGAGCCCCAAGCTTGGAGAGTATGTCTCAGCCCAGGAGAGGGATGGGGCAATCAAGCAGATAAAGGAATTCATGTCAGACCTTGTGGGCCCCGAGTTCACACTGGTGAGCCTGGCAGAAGGGCTGTTGTATCACCCGTGTCCCAGTGGCCCCACGGATGGTCGCAGTCTTTTTGCTGAAAGGGGCCACTGGGGAGGTGACAACAGAGTGCTCGGCCCCAGTATCAACCATAAAAGTCACTAGTTGGCCCCCTACTTTCATTCTGACTGTGGGCTCATGGGGGCCAAGGGGGGAAGAGCCTGGTCTCCCTCAGTCTGAGTCTATTCTCGCAAGGCCTATGAGGTCTTCCTCTCGGGGTTCTTCCTTGTGGCGGCTGGACCTTTGAGCCCTTCCTCGGTTGAGACATTCATTGTTCCAATGCCCTTTCTCCTTACAGTAGGCACATTGATCCTTTGCCAAGGGGATTCTGGGTCTCCTCCTTTTTGGTGGTCGGGATCTCTCCGCCTTTGTGTCGTCCTTTTCTTTCAGGGTGGCGGTGAGGAGGCTGACTTTCTTTTTCATCTTTTCCTCAGCTTCCCTTTCAGCTGTGACCTCCCTGTTCATGTAGACCTTATTGGCAATCTCTATTAGCTGGGTGATGTTCATCCCTGTGAAACGCTCTAGTTTCTGAAGTTTTCTTCTGATGTCTGGTGCAGCCTGAGCCACAATGGAGGTGTTTACCATCTGTTGGCTTTCCTGTGCCCTGGGGTCAAATGGAGTGTATATCCTGTAGGCTTCACATAGTCTTTTGTAGCAGTCCCTGATGGACTCCCCTGGTTGTTGAGTGACCGAGGATACCTTATTCATGTTCATGGGTTTCTTAGCTCCTGCCCAGATTCTCCAGAGGACAGCCTCCTGGTATCAGCGGATGTGGGCCTGTCCCTCATCCATGGTAAAGTCCCATGCTGGGCATTCCTTGGGTGGGGCTGTGTTAGCCCAGGCTGTAGGGTCAATGACTCCTGCTGGTGTGTGCTCTTCTAGGCACTGCCATGCTTCTCTCATTATTCTCCTCCTCTCTTCTGTGTTAAACAGGGTACGGAGTAACTGTTGGCAGTCTTCCCAGGTTGGCCGATGAGTCTGGAAGAGGGATTCCATGAGGTCTACCATAGCCTGTGGTTTCTCAGAGTAGGAAGGAGTGTTGTGTTTCCAGTTGAGGTCTGTGGGGGAGAAAGGTTGATAATACATCATGGAACAACCAGGTTTGACTGTCCTGTCTTCATCGCACCTCTCGGGTTCCTGCATCTCTCGTACCAGCATTTGGAGGGTGCTTGCACCCGGCCTGGGGCACAGCCTGGCTGCTGATCCCAGAGAGAGTGGATCCTCTGGGCCCTGGGTGGTGGGGAGACTGATGGTGGTGGACTGTCTGGAACTGGGGGTGCATAACTTTGGGGTTCATATGGTCGAGGCAGGAATGGTTCATCTTCGGGATCTCCAGCTAGAATCTGTGGAGGCTGGGGCTTCTGTTGGTCTTCTTTGGGCCACTTGGATGAGGCAACTAAGACCCTGGCCTGTCCCTGTCTATTGCAAGCAAATCGCACCCAAGGGGGAATGGTCTGGGCAATTCCTAGCCAGGAGTCAAAGTATGGGAACTGGTCAGGGTGTCCTGGTTCTCCTGTTATGACTCGCCCCACTCGATGGATCATTGGGACATCCAATGTCCCTTCTGAAGGCCACCCGACATTAAATGTGGGTCATTCCAATTCACATAGGGTTCTCAGTTTGCCAGGATTCATCCTGACTCCATAGTCTCCGGAGAACCCCTTCTTGAAATTTTTGATCATGGTCTCGAGGACCGTGGGTTTACTCTGTCCTGACCCCATGGTGATATTCCTGTGCAATGATGCAGAGACAGACAAAGGGGGGGGGTGCCTCCTGAGGTGAGGAGACCAATCAGATGCCCATCTGGCCGCGTCCTGAAGGAGCTTAGGTGAGGCTTAGCCATAGCGGTCTCAGCGTTGTGACTTATGATTGGAAACTATTCCGATGCCACCCTAGGCTGTATGCCATTCACCACGGAATCTCGGATGGGACCAATCAGACTCCATAGCCTTCTGGGGACCTTAAGAGTGGCTGCCCATGGAGCCACAGAATCAGTTCACCTGGTGGTAGTCAGGTCGGACTGCACACTCACTCACACATTCACTCCAGAGGTTATTACATTCCCTCCCTGGGAATCCCTACCTGTGAGACCTCTATGAGGTCTCCGGGAGGTGATCAGGCTCCCCTTCCACCCCAACGGGTGGGTCTGCTTGGGTCTGGGGTCCCAGGCCTTACTGTGATCTGACGTCGGGACCGGGTCCTCACCTGCCAAATCTCCTGGAGTCCGGTGGGAACAGCGGAGCGGGGCCGGTCCAAAGCGACCAGGCAGGAGACTGCTGAATATTAGGCAGGGCACTCCTTCTCCATTATGATCTACTGTTCTGTCAAAGCCCCGCCATTGACCCCAAACCGGTGGCAACAATGGGCCAACGCAGTTGAGTTTCCCGGTCAGGTACCAAATGTTACGGAACCTGGATTGGATCGCCTGATGGAAGAACCAAGTGGCACTTGGAGATCTTTGGAGGATAGGAAGTTTATTTAATGCCGGCAGGCTCAGAGGAAAATGATCTCCAAAGGTCTGAGCCCCGAACAAACAAAAGGGGTAATTTATACACTTCTACTTCCACATACTTGGCACTTTTGGTGCGTGCAGGAAGCAGGGCAGGGAGAAGAACCGGGAAGAGCCCCGGGGCAGAGACTGGGACTCCCTTGCTGGCTCGATTGGCCATCTTAGGACACAGATTTTTCCTCTTCAGGGACAGAGAGCTTTCAGCCTCATCTCTAATTATTTTTCCCTTATAGAAGCTGTGGCTGAGTTAAAGCAGAGGGAGGGATCAGAGGGCATGGAGGGAGAGTGTGGCTCTGTAACCATTAGAAAGGCTTTGTATTTACTTCTAATTTTGTGTGGCATGGTGGCTGACTGTGTCTTATGCAATCAAACTTCCCATGTTTTCAGATGACTCAATGATCTATGTCAGGTGGCAACACCTTAATTGCCAACATCATCTATTTTAGCCTTAGACCATGTCTTGACTCAGCAACCACAGTCACATTAACTTTCAGTAAAATTGTGGGTATTGCACCATCAGGCTGACTTGGCTTACATAGCAGTAAACTTTATTTGAGAAATTCACCATAACTGCTGCCTCATTAGGAAGATATTATCTCTTATTTTCTCACATATTTGCATCATAAGAACTGGGGTTTTTCAAGGGAGGTGGGATTGATCAACAAGAGCTTATATACATTTCTTTGGTTCAGTTTCTCATTCTTATTGGTTAATGTCATTAGTAAAATCTTGGGTAGTAAGAGCCTGAGTACTATTCAAAGACTCATTTATGGTACACACAGGAATTTGTCTTAGAAAATCCCTCCAAGAGGGTCAAAACACCCTTATGCACACAGTAACCACTTCAAAAGCCAACCAACCAAGCAAAAAGTAACTGAGATATTTGCTGTTATCTCCAAATGAATCTAAGGTTTGTATGATCATGTGAAGGAAGGGCTGAGTCATAAGATAGCCCACCGATTTACATTCTTCAGGTTTAAGCATTCTTTGCCTAACCCTTTCATCTCCATAGCCAACTAGCAGAAGTTCTAAGGATTCTCCAGTTTCTGCTTTTGATTCTTGTGATGTCCTTCCTTTTAACTCTCAGTGTCATTGTGTGTAGACTCTGTTACCTAAAAAACAAAAACTTCTGCTTACCCAGGATCAATATTAGTGCTATTTGATACAATAGAATGGGCCTGAGGCTAATGAACAGATTGAGGAGCGAGTTGCCTCACTAGGAGTTCAATTAGCAAGAAACAATGCATAGGTCCAGCCTCTGTCATTGATCCTACATCCTGGTACTCATCCTGGAACCAACTCCTCAAATTGTCCTCATTAACCTTTTATTTTTCACATCAAGAATGACAGGTGGAGGATCAGCAATTTCACTCTAAATTCCTGAGACCCACATACCACAGGGTGATGTGAAATAGGCACTTGACATATATGTACACAGTAGACTGCATTACAGGAAAGGAAACCAGTTTAATTAACCTAATATTTTATAATGAGTAGGAAACATGCCTTTTAAGACTTTTTCCTCTGGAAGGAGACATTAATATTTATTAGATTTCAGTTAAGTATCCCTGCCCATTGCTACACAGAGAAATACTATCCCATCTTAAAAATATGTTTGTTATTCACACCTCCTTCAAAGGAATGTGGTCACCTACAAACAAAACAAAAAACGTTCAGTGCCTTGCTTGCAAAACTTAAACATGAGAAATCCATACAGAATTGTCTTCCAACAAAGTAAAAGAGGAAAACTGCTCTAAACATGCCTCTTCAAAAACACTAGATAATGGCAAATTTATCTCAAACTGAACTCCCACCAACAGGGTATAGGATCTCCCACTTGTTTATCTGGTTGACAATACATATTGTCAAAATTCATACAAATTGCTGACCTAATACATATGAAATTGTATATCATTTAAATTTCCATCTCTCTCTCTAATTACTGGTGAGACACACGAAACCAAGAAATAATTATTAAGCACCTACTACATGCCAGATACTATTTTAAGTATTTGAGATACATCAGTGAAAAAAAGGGAGGAAAACCACACATTACAGAGCTTATATTCTGAGGAGGGGGAAAAAAAAAAAACTTATTAACTAAGTAAATTATAGAGAATTTTTGGAGAGAACATATGTTATTGAAAAGAAAAAAATAATGGGAAGCAGTTTAAAATAATGAATGTTTATCGACCATAGGACCTCCTATTTTGTGAAATGTCTGTTAATATTTTTTACCAAGTTCTCTAATGGGCTGTTAGTTTTATTCTAATTTAATACATATTTTATTCATTCATTTTAACTATCAAAGTTTACCCTAATCTTATTTTGCCCCACGTTGTAGAGAATGATTTTAGATATTAGAAAATTAAAGTCTATAGAATCAAATTTAACAAATTTTTCAATATTTGTGGATTTTCTGCATTAAGCAAACTTTTTCCCCATTTGCATGGGGGAAAAAACATTTCCTTACAAGTGATATTTTCCAAAAATAAGTATTAACTATTTTCCATTTGAAATTTGAGTATAATATGTAATAAAGGGATTAAAATTTACTTATTGGCAAACAGAAAACACATTAATACTGAAATAGTTATTGAATAAAATGTCTTTTCATCATTCATCTCATACGTCACCTCTGTTATGATTCAACTTTTCTATATGAAAATCTATTTCTATGTCTCTACTCTGTTTCCCTGATGTAGGTGACCTACCTTTTATCTTCTTTGAAGTCCAAACAGACAACTCTCCAGAGTTGCAAGAGTGCTCCTGTTAAAATATGAG